>NC_134701.1:159621100-159698600 GCF_043290135.1 Rhipicephalus microplus
AGTCGTACCCTACCTCTCTCTCTCTCCTCCGTTCATGATCCCAGTCACAAAACCATCGCACGAAGTATGAGGAAAAGCTTCCAGAAGAAAAATACAACTTTAGAGAAACAGACGGATAGATTGAGAAATAAGTGAAAGGATAGCCACGAGGTCAATTAGACGCACTTCTGTTTGGTTCACTGCCTGCTAAGCAGGAAGGGAAATCCAGAATCGTATCGAGATCATTCACTACAAAAAGTGGGTCGTCACCAACAAACCTCACGAGTGATATGCACCTTGCTTCTGAAGCTGACAGGCCTTAGTGAAGGACTATGACATTTCGATATCCATATCTAGAACAAGCGATACTCCTCGGTGCCTCTTTGCGTGTTTTGGCGCATCCTTTCAAGTCTAGGTTTGACACCAAGCGTCCGCTCTGAGACTGAACGGTACACGACTAGAAGGAATTGAGGCGAGTAGTAAGACCAGAACTACGAAACACACTCAAGACAACATCGCTTGACTAAAAAGGTGTCACGGTAACGCTATGGTAGTTAAGGTGATCTCAGTCCTGGTATCATTGTCCGCCTGCAGTACTTTCGAGTGGATGGAGATTTCTCGGCAACTGGCTGACCCACGTACAGGTGTATTTTCACTCACCGGAGGAACTTTTTGTGCGTGTTGACGGGTATGAAATACTCCTCGAACATCTTGGTGCCGGCGTCGCCGGCCGCCGCCGAGCTGCAGCCGCTGGTCAGGAGACTAGAAACCGGCCGCACGCCTTCGGAGCCGCCATTGGCCAGCCCTCCCATCAGGGCCTCCTGCGCCTTGGCCGAGTCCGCGAACACGTCCAGCGCGACCACGTCGCCGTTGCGCTGCAGGGACTTGCGCGTGCGCGCCGTGTCGTAGTTGATGACCGCGTCGTCCGGAATCTGGATCCGGTGGTGGTTGAGGATCTTGCCGTTCTGCTGCTGGTTCACAGCGTTCTTCTCCTCCTCGAGGCTCTTGTGCTGAGTGCTGCTCTTTCGCAGGTTGTTGCGCACCTCGTCTTCCTCACCGAACGCCGGGTTGACGACCCCTTCGGGTGCCGTCGCCGCCGGGGAAGGAGGAGAGCCGACGGTCAGTGTGTTGTCCGTTAGTGACTCCATCGCGTCGTCGGACGAAGCGGATAGGTCGTTGGTCAGCTGCTGATCGTCATGATGCATCTCCTGCGAGAGAAAAAACATCAGATGAATGATTAGGCGACTGTTTAGCCTTAGAAATGAGCACACTTGAATAGTTCGGCGGGTCCCACGCCTTGCGGTAATCGGCATCATGCGAAGCAGCCGGCCAGTGATTCCATAGAGTGCATTTTTTTATTCTACTTCGAGGCAACCGTTATAAAGGAAATCGACTTGTTTTTGTAAATGCGCACATTGTGGACTTATCTGAAACAAGGACTACACGACCGTTTAGGCGGCAACTTATGCTGTGACGTAACGTCAGAACTGAAGTTAGAGCACACACCTATCAAAACGATGATACCTTTACGGCACGATGATGTGAATACCATACGTAAATTTTATTAGCGTATTTCTCCGAGGTCGAGCTACGCTTGAAAATAGCTTGGGTAGTCATAGCATTATGAATGTAATGTTTATTAGATTGCTATAAAAGCGGAGTCAAGACTGTAACCACCATTGACGCTGGATAGCAATAGAAGTGAAAACACCTAAAAATCTTGTTATGTGCACCCTTGAACCGAAAAGCAAGGGAGAAAACAAAGGCAGAAGGTCGGCAGGTGAACCGGAAAAGCATCTGGTTTTTTACCCCTCGTTGGGAATATGGGAAAGCGCAATACAGAGAGGTAAAAGAGAGAGAAAGTAGGGGAAGAAAATATGTGGTGAACTTGCTCACCAGGATAAAAGTTGAGAAAGGGGAGGGGTGAGGAGGTCACACCACGTGACCGAAAGGTATGGCCAACTTTCGCGCAATATTTCGAGGTTCTCTTGCGAGACGTTGACAGCTGCAGTAGGGCCAGCAGAGTGGCTCTTGTAGAAGCCACTGCTTATTGGAAAAGGGCCGCCAATTTTGGACATATGACCTATACTGCTGCACACAGTCCAATGACAGGTGTAATGATACGTGCAGTTATCTTATATACAACTTGTTGCAAAGCCTGTAACTCAATTTCTATTCAATTCAATTTTAAAACATTTTTTATTGTTTCCTTCTACAAAAAAAATAATGTTAGGACTAGAGCACGTGGACTAGGGAAGCTTAATGCTTGGCAGAGGACCCAACACCTATTGTATGTTCTTCGTACAGCAATGAAATTAGTAGAATAATTTCTCAATCAATGTCAATTTAAAAAGAAAAAAAAAGACAGCTTTCGTGGTGGCCAGACAAACATGGACGAAAAGAAGCAACAGCGAAACAAGCTCAGATAAATATTTATCATTACATTGAATCAGGATATGCCTGAAGTTCTATGTCCGCGAACATGTAACAAAAATGAGACGCAATGAAATAATGGTCTTACAACCACAGAGGAACACTGCAACTACGCGGTGCTTAATTACGCCGATACATTCATGCGAAATTAGCAGTGGATCGGTACGATGACTATCTTATGAAATTTATAGTCAGAGCGGAGCTGGCAAGTTTGTAGAACATTTTACGGCCGCACATAGCACGCACATATTTATAAAACTAAATAACAATTGTTCCTGAGCAGAGATTCACGGTCGTTCTTGTTTAACTATTCCGACTGGCCATTTTTCGCAAATGAACTGTACTATAATATAACATTTGCTGTGTGTACGAATTTCACGGAAAACGTGCAAAAAAAATCGCCTTACTAATTTCAATGCGAAAAAGTCTTGGCTTCGCAATAGTTTTAAATTATCATCCTTGCGAAAAGCAACCATTGAAGTATAAGCTCGCCGAGTATGCGCTTGTTTACGAAGTGAAAATACAAACAAATATGTCCTAATATACGCTGCTGTCCCTATAATGAACGGAGGACGCATGCATAGATATTCAAGCTATACCACCTCAGGGGATGCTTCAGGGCTGATAAGCTTGGTTCTTTCCACCCATCACTCCGACTAGCGAATGATGATAACACGTCATTAGAAGCAATTTGCAGTCGTTTAAGTGATAGCAAGTAATTCTTACAACGAGCAAATGTTACATACGCTGCTCATCGAGCTTCATGACAGTATTTTCGAGGGCATGCTCAAACAAATATAGCAGGCGACTTTGCTGGGAACAACCATTTATCAGCGCATTAGTTCTTTATACGACACTTTGCAGCAGGCTTGTTCAACGAAACGCGAACACAACTTACGTCGTCTTAGAAGAAAGAACGCAATCTTTCTTGAAGTTGCCAAAATTACACCCGCCATTTCATTCACAATCCAACCTATCCAGCTTCAGCAAGATGTCGCGTAGTGAGAGAGCGTTTGCGAACTCTGCATGTCGAAGCAGTGATTGATTGATTGATTGAATAAAACCTTATTTTGTCCTGAGAAGACGCAGGGGAGACCCCGCGCCACCCGGCTAATCCCACGTTGGGACCGTCAAGCCGAGCTTGGGGGCCCGTTCACGGGCACTCTGGACGGCCAGGGTTTGATCCTTAAGTTCGGGGCTGCGTAAGAGCGCAGCCCACCTGTCCTCGCTGAAGCAATGAAACGGCGCAACTCTCTAAAATGTGAAGCACAGCGCAGCGCGCGAGAACTGGGACGCCTTCACAGACGTCCCGGCTACGTCACCGAACGTTTCCGCATATGACACTGGCGCGTACAACGTCGCGTTCTTCGATAATTCGCCACAATTTTCCTCGTTTCCTCTGTTCGCGGTCAGAAAACCTGACGTCACTACTGTTTCTAGGCCGCAGCAACGACGAGACAGCGCTCAGCTATTCGAAGTGACCAATCGTTAGCAAGCCTACATAGCTCGGCACTAGGCAATGCGTTATCGAGGCATCAGAAGCTAGCACTCGCAGAATAAGAAAATCCAATGAGGCCGACTGAGAGGCACTCGTGAATGGCTGAGTTGTTGCGGCGTGCTTGTTGATAGTTTAAAAACACGAGCACTCGATGACACCTGCATAGGCGACCAGAGTTGTTATTTCTGAACGTAAGCGTGCAGTTTTGTACTTTTGCCCAGTTTTCTGCATGAAGCGAAATATCTTTATGTACAAGTTACTGAAAAAAAATGAAAAAAAACGTGGCTTCTTTGGGTTTTTCTTTTTTCAACTTTGGCTGACAGCAATTACATTGTCAATGTCACCTTAACTGAGAAACAAGAACGCAAGTGGCTTATAGCTGTTACTTGTAGCTTTGGTTGTTGGATTGTACAATCATGATTGCATTATCGCTATCTGTGAATGATTAGGCGGGAATATTGTGTGAATTTTTAATGCTTGATTTTCTTTCATGTAACATCTAAGATTCGAAGTAAGTTTTGTAGTTTGCGATACTGATATGACCACTTGAAGCTCCCTTACGCAGCCTAGCCGTCATGGCCAAAGTTTGTGCTCGTATTTTCTATCTTATCAACTGCTGAGCAATCGTTCGTATTGTAAATAGAAGATTCACTGATGGGTTTCGATATAAAAAAAAGCTACGCTACAACGCTAATAAGCACACTGCTTTATTTATCCCCTTTCCACCACCATACGGGTATGGTATAGCCAACCGAGCCAAAGCTTGGTTAACCTCCCTGCCTTTTTTCAATGCAATTGAACAGGTGAGAAAGACGTTGTTCCTAATGAAAGCAGGATGTACTTGCCTAGCTGGCAAGCTAATAATTGATGAGATATACGACACATTCAGTGGAAAATAAACAAAAAACACCTGCAGACCACGTAGGAACATCTTGCTTCACAAAGTATACGTACTAGAAACAACGCATGCAACAGCTGATGGTCGTTAAAAACCGACAGAATATTTTTTGAAGAAAAGAACGATTTCACACACCTCGGGGAGTATGTGACGGGATAAAAAAAATATTCCTTTTCTGTTATATTTCGAAATCTTCTGTTCAAAGGCGGAAAATTCTGCTTTTATATAGACACAAGCTGATAAACGTGGCGATTGCACCATCGTTGATCAATTTTTCGCAGTGCTCAAAGCGAAGCGAGAGATAAAAGAGGGTGAAATAGAAAAAAAAAAAACAATGTTCTCAGTATTGCCTCCTCCGACAGCCATAGTGGTCGAAGGACCTCTCTCCCCTTGGAAGAAAACCTTCGAGTCTCAGGCCGGTAAACGAGCCCAGTGCCTGTGCCACTTCACCAACGCCGTGACACGGTGGCACGTCTCACCTGCAGAGTGCGTCCCCCTCAAACTGCATTCCCGGCTCCCACCCATTCTTCCCTTGACCGCCCTTCTCGGACCTTCTAGTAAACGCTTTACAAAACCAGTTCCCAAAAAGGCGTATACAAGAAGTCGATGTTTGTACAAGTGTGGGGCAACAGCCGCTGAAATTCCTTTCCGTTCAAAAGGCACCCCCGTTCCGGGAACATCCATATACAGGCAGCGAACAGAACGGAGCACTTTTCTAACCGCGTTTAAAACAAAAAAAAAATATTAATAATAAGAGAAGAGGACCGTGTCCTCTTCTATCGGCGCGGACGGTGCACGGGCTTTCTCAAAGGGTGGGGTCGTTTCTTCGTATAGTTCCGGTGCCCGACTCTTTTTTGATGCTTGCTTGATCGCCTGATAAACGCGCTCTATCTCCCTCACTCTCTACTGACAGAATCGTTCCTGACAAGGGCACTGCACCAGAAGCAAGCAGCCAGCGCGCCGCCTGCCGCTTGAACAGCGGAGATGGTTCCATCAGCGGGGCGTCCCGCGCATTATACATACAGGTGCACGTAGTGCGTACTACATTCACGCACACACGCACAGTGCAAGGTGCATTGTGACCCGCACGTGGCCCCCGAGGTGGTTTTTCCAGACGGGGCCATGCCCTTCTCGGCAAACAGGCGCCGCTGTGCGGCCAAAACGAGCCACGAGATAGGCTTGCAGCGCTGGCTGTTAGTACAGTGTACTGACCGGTCGTATATAGTTGTGGCGCGTTCATTTGCTCGTTTGGCCGTAAGCCGCCATTCTAGCACGTATACGACGGGTACGGCGTGGTTCCTTTTTCTTTTTTTTTTTTTTGCAACAGAAGCCACGGAAACATTTTGCGCAGCTTTTTGGTACAACTACACTCTAAAAAAAAGAGCGAGTAAAAAGGGTGTCTTTTTGTCCCACAACAATAATCGTCATCTATATTGCGTTCTATCCTTGAACTGTCGCCCCGCGCCCGGTAAATTCCGGTCACGATGGACATGCCCATTATCAGGGTTACATTGCATTCTCGATAGCAAAGTGGCCAGCGCCGAGTTTTCAAGAAAGGAAGCGCACGCAAGCCTGATGACGATTATTGTTGTGGCACAAAAATACACCCTTTTTATTCAATATTTTTTAGCGTGTACTTGCTGCGACGTTACCCGAATTCACAGATTAGCTGTCATCCTGCCGGTTCCAAGTATCACTAATCATTCAGTCAACGCCACCTACAATTAATAGGGCAACGAAGACTATGCCTGCCATTTACACACGCTAATTATGTCATTTACCGGCTACGTAACCGACAAAGACTTCCGGTACAGCTCAGTGAACACGAAAGAAACGTCAGATACCTTCATTGGACTTGGTCAGTGACCATCTTTCACCTGGTCTAATGCTTGACAAGACAAACATTTCGTTGTCTGGTCAAGCATTAGACCAGGTGAAAGACGGTCACTGACCAAGTCACTTTTTATTGCGTTAATGAGGATAGACTATATAGCAACAACGTAACGTTGATAATAACCATTATTTGTTTTTACGAACTGAACAGGCGTTGTATCACGTTTCTTTGCGTCGCCGCACTGCAATTCAACTCTCATGCTTTATCACTAAATATGTCATTCCTCGCTCAATCAACCACTTTATATAACGGCCGCAACACGCATATCTCATCAAACCAGTCATCCACTTCAGGTTGCTCGCCCATCATCAAGCACCCCTACTTTTTGTGCATCGTTCTTTTTTCGAGCAGCCACTGACTGGAACAGCCTTCCCCGGGACATCGTCACCATCGCCTCATCGTCTGCCTTTCAAGATCATATTATTGATCATCTTCAACACTGAAAATACGTTCACTGCGTATTGTTAACCTAAATATAGCCCCACTCCTTAAGTAATGCCCCTACAAGAAGCGGGACATTTAAGGCAGTGAGCTGAACTGAACTGAATATGAGCTGCTTTGTGGATCCAAACACAAGCATTTCTCGGATCAGTGCATAAACCTAAATTCGCTGAAACCCGCAAAGCTGGTGGGTGAAATGACACAATTTAAATCATGACTGTCTCCCCAAAAATCGAAAAGCGCAACTCTGTAATTGTTACGGTACTTTAGTTACGAAACATTACTCTTAAAAGCGATCTTTTCCACGATTCATTGAAAATACATTGAGGCAATTATCAATATTCAGGACAAAGAGAGAGGATGTTCAGAGTTGTAATGGGTTGCTGAGACGCTGGAAACAATACAGACACTCACGGCATCTCACTGATTCGACTCGTTTGACGGCGTCCAGTTTCGGAAGGCAGGAAGCACTCCTTTGCTTCGGTCGCTGACCAACAGGCTCGTCACGTGACGAGAGCTGTACCGGCTTTAAATATGCTTCTATCAGCAGGGACGGGTACGCGACAACTGTATTTGAGCTCGGGGCTTCTTTTTGTGCGCACACCTGAAGGATTATGGCTCTTTCTATGGGGAGAGCAGGAGCAGAGGGGTTTGTGTAGCGAGGAGAAGGGCGGCAGAGCATGTCAGAGCGAGGAACACCGACTCTGGCACTGGAATGCGTCATGCATCAGGAGAGAGAAGATGGGAGGGTGACCAGTGATGGGAAGCGTATGGCATGCATTCGAAACTATCCAAACATTCTCATACTCTGCCGGACAGTGGAAAAACACGAGTGAAATCTGACGCGGAATCGCTGCTACGCACGCACGTGCAAGCGAAGTCAACGTAGCCGAGGTGAAACAACGCTAGGCTGTGGCTATTCCCTCTGCGTTTGGTAGCAGACGAAAAACGAATGATGAGGGTATCACGTTTGCCAGCCGTGTTACCCTTCCCCGTACACTACACTTGCCAAGCGAAAGCGAGTTAAGCTTCTCCTTGCCACTCTCGGCGCAGCGAAACTGACTTAGGCTCCTGTTCGGGCACAAAAACATGCCTGCACTGAGGAGATCTCTTTTCAGTGTGTTTTTAAACGTTCGTGGAAGATGAAAAAAAGCGTCCCACAAGCGTCGTCGTGGCTACGAGCGGCACTGACTATAGCACTCCCAGGAATTCATGAACATAAGTAACCCACTAAGTGGACGGGAGATAGATAAGTGACTTTTGAAAGGGGTAAAGAAAGAAACAAGCGCAGTTTCGTTACTGCCTCTGTCTCTCTCAGTGGAGAACGCCTCCACAGTTCTGCGCAGACAATGGGGGTAAGAAAGGATTAAAAAGGATAGGGAGGAATTAAAGGTAAAGAAATAGAGAAAGGAGCAGGAAGGTAGAAAGGTGCAGGGCAGCCACACATGGAAGTGAAGAGAAGATAGGAAAGATGGACACGATCGCAGAAGTCCGAGGACGGGGCAACACTCAGCGAGAGCTCTTGTCAGCGTCAGGAGACGACGTAGGGCGAGCCAGTCGGCCAGAACTGCGCTGTCGTCGGAGATCGCGGGGGCCCAACCGGTCAGCACGAAATCCAGCGAGCGAGTTTAGAGCATCGGGCGCTTTATACAAAAAGGTTGCAGGTCCGATCCCTGCCATTGGCGAGTTGAGTTTTCGTGCGCTTTGTTTCTTCGCATTATGTCGTGATTACTAATACAGTTAAAAGTGCTAAAAAGCTACAAATAACGTTTCTTATGCCCCCATTGCTTTCATTTTTTGAACATTGGCTTTCACTAAGACTGTCCTCCCAAAGGAATCCGCCATGATAACGCCACTCCCACTGAAAATGTTCGCGAATATAGTGACATTCGCTGTAAATAAGCACGAGCGGTTAAATGAAACGGCTGCGCAGCAGCAAGATTTAAACTTGTAAGCAAAGAAAAATTAATTTCCTTGATTAACTATTGATTGATTGTAATGCGAGGTTTAACGTCCCAAAACCACCATATAATTATAGGAGACACCGTAGTGGAGGGCCCCGGAATATATTAACGAGCCGCTTTGCATTAAAGACTATAGTACATGTATAACTACGGCCGGGCTAGAGGAGCGGCTCGCGCGCTCTCTCGTGCCGCTCCTCCATCGCTCTCTCTCGCTCTCTCTCGCTCTCTCTCTCTCTCTCTCTCTCTCTCTCACACACACACACACACACACACACACACACACACACACACACACACACACACACACACATACGAGCGCGATATTCAAGATATTAATGAATAATAAATTTTAGTATAAAGTCAGTGGTCTCCACGTCCTTTAGCCTGCATAGTGGTATATGTGAGCCACGTCGTAACGGTCTTGGCACGCTTGTGGTCAGCAACGCGCCAAAAATGTTCAGTTGAAGCGTTGTTTACACAGTCCACAGCTACATCAATGTCTGCTCACAGACTGTACGCGATGGCGGGTATCTATACCCGCAAAGTATGTCTAGAGGACGGAAATCACCAGTTCGGAACGGGAGGTCCAAATCCGCGCCGACCGAGAAACGCTGGTCCACAGGCCCTGCAATTTGGCGGAGGGACTCGCTCTTACTGTCGCCTTTTGGGCACCACACTCAGCCAGACCTCTCCCTCGAGGAGTGTCGGTTCCTCAGGACAGTTTGTGAATAAAGTTAATTGTCTGACTAACTGTAGACACCTGCAAGGACCGAACGTCATCGTGGTCATTGACGAACCTCGGCTTTGGGTGAGCGAGCGAGGGCAGTTAACCAGCAGCCTACAAGTATCTGCTCACTGCCGCTTTGAGTTAGCTGTCTCGTCGCGTGACTGCCTTGTAATTACCGTACCGCGGGCGGGGGCAGTCGCTAACGCGATAAGCATGCTAATCAGCCGCGACCCCGTCACGTTGCAGCTGCAGGTCTTACGCTGACTCGAGCGTCGCGGTGCGCGACGCAGCACAGCTTTTCGACAATGGACGATTCTGGAGCGGCGTTGTGGGACTCGCGTTGCAGGGCGCATTAAAACATTAGAAAAAGTTCTGGCTACGGTGATTTCCCCCGACACCAACGCAACAAATAATGACAAGTGCCCCTTGCGGATATGTTACATCAATTAGCGCAAAATTACGTTCTCGTGAAGCGCCTTGAATTAGGGGTGACACCAAATCTTGAAGGTGAGATAATTTGCTAGATATATTTGTGTGGACACACACGCACATCATCTATTCTACGGCCATGTTCACATGAAAACCACACTGCGTCCTTCCTCACTCGGCGCTGCCTGAAACCGAAGATGCGACTGGGCGCTATAGACTGTCTTCAAATAACTAACAGGTACGTGCTCGAATAAACAAGCTTCTCCGCCGTCATTAGCGGTTTGTTAGCTACTCATTTCACAGAAAAAAAAAACTCGAAAAATTGTTTCACAGTGCTCCTTCAAGACAGTAGATCATGTTTTGGGAAGACAGCGTGCTCATCCATGGCAAACTAGCCAAGAGTGAGAGAGAGAGTGAGAATTTATTAGAAGGCAGAGAGGTCGGCCAGAGCTAGTTCGCTCTAGCCTGCTACTCTACACAGGGAATAAACTAGCCAAAATTTCTCCACGCCTTAAGGCAAAACATTCTCATTGACAGAGAACACGTAGAAAAAAACGAGAGAGGGGGAAGAGAGGAAGAGAAGAGACGAGAGAAGGCCGGAGGCGTGTAATTTAACAGGATCTGGTCCTCTGCGAGTGTGCATATATTTCCGAGGAATGAAGGACTGCGCAGGACAGGAAAATTCGCAGTATGCTCGCGAGAGTGATTATGAAGGGAAGTGGAAAAACTTTATTTGTGGGGGAACCACCACATTAAGGTTTTCATATCTTATATTTGCCCATGCGGGCGTTGCGAGAGAGCAAACGTCCGTATTTTTGAAGTTGTAGCCTAGCACAGCTGTCCTCGGTCCGGGATGCCTATATAGGAGCTCGTGTCGTAGAAAATAACCCCTCACGTCTCAAGCAGTGCTTGCGCGCGTAGCAGAGAAATCTACGGTTGTTCTCCTACCGGAGGAAGCTCCTGGATTAACCTAGAAATACCTCGCTGTCACATAATCAGATAGTTATTTATTATATAATTATAATTACAACATGAACCGTCATACCATAACTTGCAACTATGTCTGCGCATTGATATTTCATTTCTCTGCGTGGTAATCGACGGAGTGCGAAGGCTCCGGTGCGTGTGGGAATAAAACCGCGTAACCTCACATTCCGATAACGTTGAACTGCAATGGCGAACGACTTCGCAAACGAGCGTTCGTCTCTTGCACCGGGGCAACGTCTTCTAATCCGCTACAGTGCAGTAACACTCCAAGATGGAGGCGCGAAACGGGAGCAATACGTCTAACCACCAGACGCGAAGTTAATCAGAATACAGTGCTGAGTTTTGGAACTGATGATCGCAGTGAACAAACAGGAAGCATCCGAAAAAAAGCTGACGCTGAAGTAAACATGTCGCTCAGAGCTACAGCCACTTCCTCCGATTTATTCTCCGCCATAAAGTGACTGCCGCTTTGAATTCTTTCTGAATATCTGAGAACAAGCGGCACGCACCCTCGCTCTGTCACTAGAACATACTGGACAGGATGAAATCGCAAGCACTCTGCACAACGTGAGGCCAATAAAGGTTATTTTCTCCCTGTGTGTCCCAACAAAAGCACTAAACCTCGCTAATACACCACATCACCGCTGAAGCAACGCTGCCAGTAAACGAACCCCGAGACGACCTCCAAAAATACAGCATCCGTGCCATAGAAGCCTTCAGCGCAATAAAAAAGTATGTTGGCGCCATCTAAGAAGAGAACGGCTGCAAGGAGGAGGTGATGTGGCACCACGCTGCCCCCCCCCCCCCCCCCGCCTGGCCGGCCAACCGACGCTCAGAAGGGCGTCCGAATGCCAAGGACCCCGGTGCGCACGTCCACAGAGGCCAACACCTCGACCTTCCCGCGTCCTTGTGAGGTCAACCTCTGCCGGCAGCAGAAGCAGGTACTAATGTGTGCTCCCCGTAAGCCTCCGTGCAACCAATATCCAAGACCGCAAATTAAGCGGTCCTAATGACCTGCTAGAAGCGAGACTATCAATATGTGAACACTGGGGAGTTTGCTTGCTCGCCAGTATGCAATCAGCGCTTGTTGTTGAGGGATTTAGGCGTTCATTGCCAGGCGTAATTGATCAATTACTCGTCGCAAAGACCTGACCTAGTTCAGAACCTGTCTGATTGCAGTGTATGCAGGGAGGGGAGGATCTTCCAGTGCTTCTGCCACTGATTGGCACGCCGTGGTTGTTTTCTTTATCTCTCTCTCTTTGTACAATCTAGTGGTGGTAGCGACGGAGCATTGCAACAAACTTTGTAAATATTGGGGTGCGAGGTTTCTTGGTGTCAGCGATATATCTTACGCTATTTTGTTAATGCACAGTCTGAGTAGTTCTTCGTGCGACTCAAGTGAAGGAGAAGCAACACGACGCGGTGGAGCTAGTATTCCTGCGATTTTTTAAATGATTGCTACGTTGTAATAACAGAGCAGTTGGCCTCAAAGTGCAAGTGCTACATTGTACACTGAGAGAGCAGGATAAATTACCGCCGAGACCCGTAAGTCAGAGTGGACGTTCTCGACTGGTCTGTGACGCCACTGATGTTCAGACCGAAATTTATCTTTGAATCACTGTGCTATATCTTCTCGAAAACTAAAATACCAGCTTCCGGGTATCATTTTACTCCCACCACGGCTCTAATCCTCCTGACACCAATGCAGGAGGACCGTTCACGCCCATTCATAGGCACTCAAGTGGTCGCTCAATTCGCAACCATGCCCACGATTTTGCGCACCGTTTCGGCAACACAACCTGTGGTTTGGATTGCTTGTTCTCAAAGCAGGACCTTGCCAAGAAGCAATAGCTCTGCGAAAAATTTTTTAAGGTCAGCTCATTTCCCAAGATGGTGCTCATTTCAACGACGATTTGCAGCTTCGTTGTCTGCGAAGAGAGAGAGAGAGAGAAAAGGAAGGCCAGGAGGTTAACCATACAGATATTGGCATACGGTTTGCTACCCAGCATTGGGGGGGGGGAATAGGGGCCAGAAAGACGTGGTATAGAGAGAGAGAAAAAAAACACACTTGCACTCATGAGAAAGCAAAAACGCACACAGGAAGGGCGTTCTGGCTATACATCACCTGCTACATGCTGATCAGGTATTCATTCAGAGTTTCAACTTTAGAGGACGAGTCAAAAGGCTCCAACTTTTTTTTTACACCCCTCAAAGACGATCGGCAATTCATAGAGTAAACCACGGGGGCGACCACGTTTTTCGAGTACTACAGTGCCGCGCGCCGCGCAGAGCCTTCATTTCTAAAAAACGATTCCCGTGCTCCCATCTTACGCCTGACCAATCATCCTTTCTCATACAGAGACGCAAAGTCGCTGATCGGCGACTTGACGTAGTACGCAGCCACTCGATTGGTCTAAACCAGTCCCGACGACGGGCTACGCTTTCCCCTCTTCGCGAGGGAGAAGTGTGGCGAGGCCGGGCGAAAATTTGAGACCAGCTGAAACCGACGTTGTAACCCCTATTACTTCTTTAACATACCACGTATTCGCAAAATTCTTGCGGCAGCATGTTCCCGAAAAATGAGTGCGCATATTTCTTTTTACAAAGATTCTTGGAGTTCGTCATTGTTCACAGGCCCTTTAACTGCGACAGCATGAGCACACATATTGAGCGTGTGGCGCCGCTCTTACCAGCACTTTTCGGCAGTATCATATTGCGTTCTTATCACCGTGGTTCTCCCGTGAGAACAACGAGGTGACGAAGGGTGAGGTCGCCACCTTCGAGGAAGCGTCTCCTTACAGACCTCCGAGATCTCGTTAGAGAAGGGTTCTTCATCGGCGACAGGCTCATACTAGCTGATCCCTGCCTGTTCGCCATACACTGGCCATCTATCGCTCTCAAGAATGACACCATGTATACTGTGCACCCTATAGAGTCTAACCGCGTGTATTCCCTGAGCGTACATGGAGTCCCATGTCTGCTTATTTTAACAAAACCGACAGGTTGCCTGTCACCTGCACCTTCAGCAGTGCTGTATCGAGCAGGTATGAAACGGCAACATAACTGAATGGAAACTCAAGATGACACCGCGTGACCTACTCTCGGCAAACATGAACGATAAACGCCACCAGTGTATACGCAAGACAACACGCAGAATACTTGGCCAGTAAGTGATGTTTAACATTTAGTATAACGTTTAAGATTACGGCAAGAAGGTAAAGCGGGGCATCTTGACTCGGCTGTACCATGCGGCGCTGTAGATGAACTTATCCAGTGACCCTCGTAACTACACTCGTACACAGGGTGGTGGACAGCATTACTATCTACTCCGAATACGCGTTCAACTCATGCCGGGGCTGCCGAGAAGAAGATATAGACCCGTCTTTTCGGGGAATACACTCTGCCTTTAGGTGTGGAAGTCTAAGACGAAATACAACTCTTCCAACCCGAAAAGTTTCCTTGACGTTCCGAGTGACCACCGAAACTGCCCTTTCAGAACACTAACCATTCGGCTCTCACGATCAGATATCTTTCTGTATACTGTAGCCAACGAACTATTGGACAAGCCATATACGTAACAGAGCCAGTTACGTATTGGTTTCCTTCTATCCGATTTCCCTCTTTTTCTTTACGCACTATAGCTGTAAACGAGTTTGTATTTTACCCGCTTTGCGTAGGCTGCAAGCAACCCGACTGCGCATTTAGTCCGTACTTCGCACATTCGCTTACATACACATGTAAAAAGCTACACCCCGCTGACAGCCAAGCTCGGATTCGCCGGACTATTTCACCCGCTTCGATTCACAGAAAGTCGGACCTTGGCCGACGGCTTCCCATACGCGCAAAGCCACGAAAGCCCTCTTGTACTTTTTAAGGACCACCAGACTTCACGACCGCTTCTGAAAGAACTGTGCGAGACCACGCTGTGTAGTCTCGAGCTGACTATTCATGCTTCTCTTTCTCATTCCTCTTCTTTTCTATCTCTTTCCGTTCTATATTCTCCTTTTCCCCCACCCCAAGTGTAGTGTAGCCAACCGAGCCAAGCTTGGTTAACCTCCCTGCCTTTCCTCTCTATTTATCTCTCTCTCTCCCTCTCCGCTACGGCGCGCGCTCTCTTGGTTCACTCACTATAATGTATACACTCACGGCGAGGGAAGAGCGATTCTTTTCGCCGATTTCGTCCGCGTCAAAAGAAATTGCCCGCGCCTAACAAAGCGTGAGATAATCCCGTTCGTTTTCCCAAGTTAGCGCTGCATGATCGTCATCGGGCAAACACAGAGGCGGCGCGCCAAAGGCAGGACGTACAGACACGCATGAGGGAACGAATGGACGCGGAGAACGCGGCTTGGCAGCCATCCACGAGGTAGCGTGGCGTCATCGCACGAGCAGGCGAACGCCGAAGAGTGTCAGCGCTGAAATAAAGCTTCTCACTAAGCAAGCACGCAAACGCGCAAGCGATCCGACCACGTACGCGTATGAAGCAAGCGAGCAATTCGAATCGTTGCTGCGTTTTTCGGTAGCGAGTGTATTAATAACGTTTAGCTTTAATGGCCGAACCAATAGCCATCATTTCTTGCTGGTTTAACAACAACGCACGTACATATAAGCGCAAGGCGGTGGTTCTGACGATACGTGGGCTTTAGTGATATGGCCGATGATGATGATGGTGATGATGATGATGATCATGATGGTAGCAGCAGGGGCGCAAAGCCCAAATCTAGCCACAAACAGCCATGCCGATAAGTGTCGATGAGTTGAGGAGGGAAGTGGAAGACTTGACAAAATGTGTAATAGCAGTCTTAGTTTTTTTCCTCTAGGCAAGTGTATAAGAAGATTTCGTATAATAAGACGGAGTTCTAGCTATTATTCCCCGTTAGTGCCTCGCTAAGGAAGCCATATAAACAGTATACGGCGATCGTTCAGTCTGGCCATGAAACGTTGTAGCTGAGTCTTAAATAGTGGGCAGGATATATAGTAGAGACGTCCACACGTCTATGCAGAAAATAACAAAGAACTTGTGAAGCCCGTTTACAGCTCAGAGGTGTGTCGTTCTAATACTGAGTTGCGGACGTATAAGGAAGGCGTGAGGGAAACAAAGCAGTAGGCAAATGGCAACCACGTCACCTAGAAAACAATGTGCGTACAGTGGCTTTCGCGTTAATTTGGGAAGGAGATAGAATCACATCTCCGCTTCTTTTTTTTTTATTGGCGTAGTTCGCATCTAGCGATTGATTGAGTAAAAGAAAACATTGGCGCAATGAAATGGGTGGTGCGGGGGTTCCTCGAAATTCTTTACATTTTGTATCTATATGTAGGCACACATCCGTGAAACACGTCCGTGAACATAGAAACACGTCCGTGAACACACACACACACGCACACACACACATACGTACGTACATACATACATACATACATACATACATACATACATACATACATACATACATACATACATACATACATACATACATACATACATACATACATACATACATACATACATACATACATACATACATACATACATACATACATACATACATACATACATACATACATACATACATACATGCATGCATGCATACATACATACATACATACATACATACATACATACATACATACATACATACATACATACATACATACATACGAAAAATAAACCTTGCCCTCACTCACATTTTCCATAACTCGTCTGTTGCCTCAGTGCACCAGAAGTATCAGTTCATTCAACAACGAAATAAAGGCATCACTCAGTCACTCACTCAACGAATGAATGAATGAATCGATCAATCAATCGATCGAGGCAACTCAACCATAAGTTGCATTTTCTTTTCTGGCTACGACGTCCCGCAAGATGTAAACATCTCGGCAAAGGGGCCCAGAAGTGAAATGAAAACAACGTTCCATCCCCGACCTATACACGGGCAAATTTTGCGACCTTCCCATTATGACGTCACTCGCGTAAGTGCGCGGCCACATCGACCTTCGGTGACGTAAAACTCCTCAATCGGCGGCGGTGAACGGCGATGTCGAAGCTTTCACGAAACAATAGTGACGGAAGCGTGAAAGCCTATAGTAGAAAATTCACAAGAGCGAGGGCCGTGTCATTAACGCTCCATAGACGTTTGCGCACCAGTGCTTGCACGGATACACAAAATCACCCCGGAGTTGAAGAGACGCCAAGGTGTACACGCATACTATCGATATCATTCGTTTGTCCACGCCTACTTCACTCATCCTTCTGCACCATCTCGTTTATGGCTTCTGGAGCAGCTCGAATCATCGTGTTGGCATTCGGCGCGCCTATACAAGCGTCATCGGCGAGACCAGGCGCCGAAGTCGAGTGGTTTTTCGATCGAGTGCGAGATTGCGGGCTTTCCCCGCTTTAAATAGCAACCGCCACTGGAAAGAGAGGACAAGGAAAAAGCAAATGATAAGCAGTAAGACAGAACGGGCACGCGCGTATGCATATCATGCCTGAATGCGAGAGGGCGCTTCGTGCCTATCTGCATTACCTGTCTGGGGCTTGCGAGTGCATAACGTTGCGACACAGCTGAGCGATCGATCCTTGCAATAGGGCCGAAATGAGTTTACGCGAGCCAGTTACCCTTGGCGATTTGGAAGCGAGAGAGATATATATGAGGACAACAAGGTATTAAGAAACGATAAACAGCGAGCTAACAGCGCCACGGCATTGGGGGCTTTTTACGCTGTCTTGCGCATTTGGCAATACAAACAGAGAGAAAAACGAGAAAAAAGCACCATGGCAGAAAGGACTGAAAAGTCAAAGAGAGGAAAATACAGATTACATAATCTGTGTTCGTGTTTAAAGGTAACTGGCTGGATTCCCAGAGAAGACACACGCACGAAGGGGAGACAGAAAGTTAGGTGGGCCGATGAGATTTAAAAGTTCGCAGGTACAACGTGGCAACGGAAAGCACAAGACCGGGTTGATTGGAGGATCATGGGAGAGGCCTTTGCCCTGCAGTGGGCGTATAATCAGGCTGACGATCATGATGTCCGTGTTTCCATTTCTTCATGTCGTAGTTTCGTTCAGAGATTTCGATGTTTTAAGAATGACGCTGTGGTCGATGCCCACTTTGGGGAAATGTACAGGAAGTTCGTTCGTTATACGCCCATAGTCTTTAATATTTATACGAGCTGCGTGGAACGCGGGGTCTGTATACGGGCGACTGTATGTCTCGATTGACGTTCGGTGGGTTGTGGCAAACGATCTATCACTGCAACTGCGCGATGCGCTGTGATATTGATCGACTGTGACTGATGTGCCCGTGCACTTTAGCTTCCTGTAACCAGTTTTTCAGTATACGGATGAAAAAAAAGTGGGTATGCTTGCAGTAGTTCACGGCCACAGCAGCGCATACAAAAGTGAAGTGTGTATAAATCACGCCGGTTCAAAACTTTCGTGACCATTGAAGAGAATGGTCGCCATGATATTTTCTAGCAGCAAGAGCGATCAGGACTATACTCTTCATAAACGAAAATTGGTCGCACGCGGGACCCAATGGAGACTGTATCCGCTGGGGTTGTGCTCTTCGATGCAACATCGTCCGACTTGCTTATATATATATATATATATATATATATATATATATATATATATATATATATATATATATATATATATATATATATATATATATATATATATATATATATATATATATATATATATATATTCGCTTTACATTGCATTGTCACCTCTGATACCACACCTGCGCTATCTCTATAAGCAAAGCACTTGGAAAAATGAAAATAAAACGTTAGTTTGCTGATATAATCGCACCGTGTCATACAAAAAAAAAGCTGTACAAAGTGAGCGAGGAAAAAAAGTTGTTCATTTTGCCATTTCTAAAACTTTTTATTCGGTCGCGATAGGGTTAAGTAATCCCGTGCTTTTTTAACTGCGCTTTTCGTGCCCTGATGACGATAATAGTGATGATGGTTATTGATGATGATGACGACGACATGTTCAGGATACTTAATTTTTTCGAAGCCCATATTTTCCGAGACTACGGATCACAGTACATTAATCCAACACTAGCCTATAGCACGCTTCCTGAACTATTTACTTACTATTTGCACCTCGACAGCTTGGGGTCACGTGAACTGAACAGGAATGTCACGTATGACGTCATCAATAAAGCGGCCGGCACGTTGCTTACGACCATTACTCTGGCACCAGTGAAAGTGATGGTGGAAAAGTATATAATAAGAACTGCGAAGCTCCAAGGTGCAAATGCTACTGACCCCCCCCCCCCTCTCCCCCACTTTCATAGGCCATTAAGTGGTGCTGGCAAAACAGACACATTTGTAGGTCAGGTAGAACCTTGCCCTTCACTCTATTTGTACAGCTACGGTGTGACGTCACCCGTAAAGTTCCTGCTCAGACCACGTGACCTGAACCTTCTGAGGTGCAAGTATAGACACTCCTCGACGAACACCAGCGTTGTAATTGATTGATTGATTTGTGGGGTTTAACGTCCCAAAACCACCATATGATTATGAGAGATGCCGTAGTGGAGGGCTCCGGAAATTTCAGCCACCTGGGGTTCTTTAACGTGCACCCAAATCTGGATACACGGGCCGACAACATTTCCGCCTCCATCGGAAATGCAGCCGCTACAGCCGGGATTCGATCCCGCGGCCTGCGGGTCATAGACCGCCACGGCGGGGCGAATTGTATTCAACCACTGCAAGTTAGTTAGTGTGGCTTCAGTTCATTCTGTTTTGTTTCTACTTTGGCAGTGCTTTTCTCGCTGTCAAGTTTGCACGATTCACGCGCTTGTTATCCCTGCGGCAAAACCACGTCAGTGCACGCACGCGTAGACGCACTCGGCATCTAAATAACAAACAAATCAGCGCGACGGCACGGCTGCTGCTCAAAAAGACAGGCCGTGATGTCAGCTGAATAAAGCGTGAGCGTTGCGTCATGGGGGAAAAACCTGCTCACAATTAAGCGGCCCGTCCTTTTGATGTGATCAAATAACGCCTGACCACGCGGACGCTGCAGGAGCCGCAGTGACAAAAAAATACGCGGCGGCTCGCCTTCGAGCTGCGAAAAAGAGTGAAGGTCACCGGCAAAGAGAATGATTTGCATGCGACCTTTATGCATTTCGCAATCGTTGGAGAAACGATATGGCGAGGCAAACGCAAAACAAGCATAAAAAATTAATATGATCGGAAATGATGTGACATAGATGCGACCACAAAGTTGGAGTAGGAGACCTTTGAACCAGCCGTGTATAATTGCAACATGGTTAACAATGGACGAAAACAATCAGATTTATCTAGCCAACTACCACACAGTATTAGTGAATTGTTGTTGTGGTCATCGTCGTCGTCGTTGTTGTTGATGTTGTTGCTGCTGCTGTTTTTTCTCTCAGGTCAACGGCAAATTGTGGTGACATTGAATCGAGCATATATGTGAAAAGGTTCGAGGGTTGTGGTACCTGAGTTACTTGAGCTAAATGAGGCGCCTTCGTGTAAGTTGTGGAAATTATTTATAACCATCGCGTTAATTTTGAACCCCGCTTCCTTTTACCATCATTATTGTGGATATTACCTCTTTCCAAGCGTTTGCGAGGGTGAAGAATACTGTTTATGTAGCTGCGAACAATTCACACCTGCGCTGCTGTGAAAATTTTCTAAGAGTTCAATACTACCCCACGAATACTTAAAAAGGTGGTTA
Organism: Rhipicephalus microplus; assembly: GCF_043290135.1. Classification (NCBI taxonomy): domain Eukaryota; kingdom Metazoa; phylum Arthropoda; class Arachnida; order Ixodida; family Ixodidae; genus Rhipicephalus; species Rhipicephalus microplus. The sequence goes on from NC_134701.1 coordinate 159,642,069, forward strand.
TATGCCTCGACGTGAAGCAGCTGAACGTCAAACTGAATCATGTCACCTATAGTGTAAAACTCGACCATTCTATCTTTTCATGGACAATACCACACGGAGCTGTTCCTATATTTGTCCGATCACCCTTTTTAAAGCGAACTTCAGAACAGAAAAGGAAAACTTTAGTAGGCCTGTAAGACAAAGGAGGACCTCAGAGTTTTGTTGAGACGTCTCCGCATGAACAGCTTAAATTATATTTAGTGCACCGCTACCAACGCTCTACGTTCTTGTTTTCATTCGGCACCAAGCAATTTTACATGACAAAGTCACCGATATGTTCAAAATACGTTCCTTGCATTTTATCAGCTGCCTCTCAAGAAGTATATTGCTTTAGAACTTGCCGAATTGCCTACTTTCAAACAAGACAACGTCTGCACACCGACCGCAAACCAGGCTTGTGGGGCACCTGCTTGTACTAATTTCCTAAGTGTAAGATGTACTGAGTATGGCCTTGTTTAACTGAATATTTGTGAGTATAAGATACACTGCAGTGTATCTCGTGGCGTTGCACTTGGCAACAAACTGCTCAGAACGCTTGCCTCCGATCCGTCGCTAATTGTTTAGTGTATACGTCCGCCGATTAGGTCGCTGTTTTCAGAATCACGAGCTCTGCTCCAGACGCTCTTCTTCTAATTAGGAGCGTGCGGGATGTCTAGTTAACGACGTATTATACATGCTACGTGGCCTCCGCGTTGGTTCGCAATTAGCAGATGCACAGTAAAATTTTTCACACCCTTATGGGTGTAAAAAGGGTGTTTTGCAGATTTACACCCTTTTTGATTAAATGTAACACCCTTTTCTTTGCTGGTACACCCTCAGTGAAGGGTGTAACTGGCAAAAGGGTGTTATTATGCCGTTCGTGAGGGTGTTGAAGAACAGAAGGGTGTACACCTATATAATAGTTGGAATAAAAATTGTTCCGTGTAACGTCCCAAAGTTGTCATATAATCATTAGAGACGCTGTACCGAATGGCTCCGAAAATTTGAACCACCTGGGGTTACTTAAGGTGCACCTAAGTCTAACTACACAGGTCTCGCACTCTTTCTCGTCCATTAAAAATGTGGCCGCCGTGAACTGCCGGGATTCGATCCTGCGACTTGCGGGTCAACAGTTCAGCACCATAAGCACCAGACCACCGGCGCTGGAGTGCACGTGCAAGAATCGAGCTGCATCCATGCTTGCAAATAAAATACCACGCATAGCGCAAAGAATGCATGCCTTTCCTAAGATAACAATGTCGTAGGGATGAAAAAAAATCAAGGAATTGATTGAGGCATTGACAAATTTTACAGAACACTAAGAATAATTGAGAAAATGTAAAAGAGACTAACTTCTCCTCGCACTGTATTATTCGACATGCTTTGCCGCTTTATATTGTCCACATTATATGTGAATAAATTAATGGGCTACTGTCACGATCTACGGACAGCACATATTCATGTGTAGAAGCAATTTAGAAAAAAAGCTTGAATTTATTACAAAAAACCCTTGCTCGGTCAAAAGCCGTTCGAGTGCAAGTTGTTTTCACAAGATTATCGAAGACGAGACGTGCTTGGTCGAAAAAGAAAACAATGCACTACCTTCTGCAACAATGCGGGAGCACGGGAAGTGGTTCTTTAGGTGAAGAAATAAAGGTCAGAGAATGGCGCGGTCAGTGCACGCAGCGCCTTTGCGAAGCGAAGGGGAGAAGGGTACGAGAGGAGGGAGAGACACGCCTCTCGCCCCCGCACACACACACACACACACACACACACACACACACACACACACACACACATATATATATATATATATATATATATATATATATATATATATATATATATATATATATATATATATATATATGTGTGTGTGTGTGTGTGTGTGTGTGTGTGTTGGGACACTGCAACCCACGTTGTAAAATTTGTATTTGCTATCTACTCTGTTTGACATCCCATCGGGGGGGGGGGGGGGTATGAGGTGATCAGCAGGGGGCACTGCAACCCCCGTCGAGTAAAAAAAACATACGTCGAGTTACAGTGCCACCTCTCTATTTCTCTATGTACCTATAGGGATTTACATTGCCCCCTAAGTGACCAAGGGCCACCCCCGCCCCCCTTCCCCCGTGGTGGGCACGCCTATGCATAGGCACCATCAATCATTGCAATAAAATTTTGTGTGTAAATGTGTGCGTCAACAATAGTACATTTCGAATTCAAGAACATGAGTGTTTTAGGTGATTATTACCGCTGTTGTTCATTTGTTAAAAATGCATTGTACCTGCAAGCGTTTCAAACTTCGCGCGCGCGCGCTAAAGTCATACGTCAACTTTGTTTTTTTGTAAAGATAAAATTATTTTGCCTCTTTCGTTTTTATGTTATACATATTTCCGTTCACTTTTCATACTTAAACGCTTTACTAAAGCATTTTATTGCACCATTGTACGTCTGCGGAGCTGTAACCGGAGCTGTAATACATGTTTGGGCGTGCTGGTCGGGCCTGCAGCTTGTCGGTTCTGCATCGTTTTTTCTCGTTTTTTTGAGGTGTGCTTGCGCGCTGCGTTCGTGTTTTGTGTTCTACCGGTGCTGCCTATTACGAAGATGAACTCTACTCAAGCGAGGACGTGTGGCGTCGCATTTTGGAACACTCCTCAGGTACGTACCACATTCCTGCTGTCGGCGCTTTGTCAACACCGAGAAGAGCGTGATAACGACGCCACGCTACTTGTTTTCGTTACATGTGGGCGATAAGTGAAGTTTTTTAACGTAGCGAACCTGTTTGTGTGTGTCGTTTCATCAGGATGAAGGCGTTTTGGGGGGAAGTCAAGCGTGGGCGAGCTTTTTCTTTCGATTCAAGCATGCTTCGGTGTGTGAAGCACATGGCGCGTGCGTGCGCAGTGGGAATTTGGCGGCAGGTTTGTGCGAGTTGTGACGGCGCTCGCCTCTGTCGGCAGTGGTGTTGGCAGGGAGCCCTGCTCGCGATGGACCAATATTTTGGTTAAATAATTGTTGGGCGAAGACGGCGTTTGTTAGCTGTAAGCGTTGATTACGCCTAGGGCACGTATGTTTGGATCTCCTAATTTGAGGATTTTTTTTTTTTTTGCATGCCTGTTCATATTGTGTGCTACAGGAGTCAACGGGTTCATATGTTGTACGTCCAAAGCAGTTTGAAAAGTTTCATATGTTGTACGCCCTTTTTTTAAACTGCTATCAGAAATTGCTGCGGGTAGCCGTACGTATGCCGGTGTATGCATCCACGCCGGCACGCATCTTTGAACTACCGTGTTATTCGAGTTCGCGTGCAGCATGCTGCCTCGTCTTAGGTACGGCTCGCAAAGCTTGCACGTATGTACGCTTAGGTGTTTATGCAGCCCGTTTAGTCAAATCGGAGCTTACGTTATACATTCGCAACATAGGTTGTCTGATGCGTTCGAAACCCATGAATTTTGAGCCGTTCGTTAAACTTGAACTGTATTTCCGAACAAAATTTTCATGGCTTATTGGGGCCGAATAACTGTAGCTTAACTGTGCGAGCCCTAATTCGATCAGTAGTTCATGCGGTAGAGCACATTTTATTTTATTCAGCTTGTTTTCGCCATGCTTAGATTTCATTATTTTGTGGTGGTTTAATAAATATTGTATGTGCCTCGCCCAAACTTTGTGTTCAAACTTTGCTAAGCAATTTTACTGATTGATATGTGGGGTTTAACGTCCCAAAACCACCATATGATTATGAGAGACGCCGTAGTGGAGGGCTCCGGAAATTTCGACCACCTGGGGTTCTTTAACGTGCACCCAAATCTGAGCACACGGGCCTACAACATTTCCGCCTCCATCAGAAATGCAGCCGCCGCAGCCGGGATTCGAACCCGCGACCTGCGGGTTAGCAGCCGAGTACCTTAGCCACTAGACCACCGCGGCGGGGCTAAGCAATTTTACTTGTACGAACAGTAAGAACAGTTTAGACCATCACCTCCAATGGCATTTAATAACAGATTACAAGCTTATGCCGATCTGGTCAGAAACACACATGAAAACATTGAAAAAACCACACACTGGCCACGAAAAAAAGCACAGTCTTTGTCACTTGTGAATAGGGCTTTTGTGTGTGGGGGGGGGGGGGGGGCAAAACGTCATGCTTTCAATTAGGGTCAGCATGTTGTTTTGTCTTCACATCAGATGACAAGCTTCAGTAAATTCTATAGGCATGCGCTACACTTATAGAAGGGATCTGTGGTGTTTGGAGAAACGAATATATCATTTAACGCTCAAAACTTGCAATAATGTTATACATCATAGTATGCATACATAAGGCATGAACGTGTTGCTGTGAAAATGGAAAATTGGACTGTATGTTCATCTGACAATCGTGAATATAGACTGCATGTTTCCAAGCTGTTGGCATTGACGCAATTACACAACTTCAGAAATCAGTCTCGTCAAACGTTTATTGTGTATTGCTAAATCGTGACCCATGCCTTCCAGTATTCTTGTTACTAGAGATCGTTGCAGAAGCTTGCATGCTTTATTGGGATGGTATTTAGCTCAAGATGGGTGCGTTGTATTAGCATTTCCACATTCTTTCCCATTATTTATTAGACAGCCTGTAATGAGGGGTATGTTAGGGATGAGTGAGGGGCACTGCCTTTTTAGCCACCTGGAATCATTGAATTAACAGCCATAATTTAGCAGTTGACAATAGTAATTTAGTGAAACCGATTTTATATGTTATCGGCATAATCGTCCTAATGTAGGCAGCCGAAAGAAAGTTACATTAGTTGTGTTCAAACTAAAATTCGTAATATAACTTTATGTGTTACCTCCAATGGATACTTGATCAAAGCGCATACGGTCATGAACGCGCTGCCCTATTAATGAATTGGCATCTATACGCACTATGCCAGAGCGCTATTCAAGTATGTTTTGAGACACATCTGTCATGTGAAAAATGCATATTCTTTCGTAAGGTTGCAGCTATGTTCGCCAGAAACATTGAGGATGTTTTTGTTGTAGCATGTCTAGTTTTCGTACATCCTACTCTTTTAAAACACAACGTTCCAGATCATTCTAAATTGAGTTTCAAATTCTGCTTCGCTAACAGACACATCAGTAAATTGTTTTTTGTTTCTCTCGCAGTCTATACATGCTCGTCGTAGGAAGAGAGTGTGGGAGACGTCTGGACTAGCCCATCATCAAGGCTGGCTCGTGGAAAATTTGACTGCTGGTGCACATCAGTGGCGCATGGCTTCTGTTTCTTCTGAAAAGCGAGCTGCAGAAAGCCACCTGGTAGCTGTATTCAAGGAGCACAAAGGTTCAGGGTGTTCAATGTTAACCCTTTTGTTTTTCCTTAAAAGAGAAGTCAGCACTGTAAGTTATGTATGTAAAGCCACCTCTGCTGATAGCTATGTATCCAGGAGGATGTAATGTGAGACAATAATTATCGCTGTCAGCGGTGCCATTAGGTTTTATTAATCAACTTAATAGTGACCACAGCAGGAGATCATGTATGTGTTAAATATTTGAGCCAGTCACATTTCTACATATTATCACTTGTAAGAATTCTAGCATGCCTGTGCTCAAATATCCTGCTAGAAATTTAGTTACGGCTTGCAATATTATGTGTACAGGACAGTGAGCACTAGCACAGACTCTGATTTCATGCATTTAATGTGACCGTCGGTGGAAGGCATGGGCAAACATTAAAATGGTTACTCTTGCTATTCGCTGGCGATAGCAAGAACCGACTGCTCGTTCCGCTATGGAGTGATATTTTGCTGAACCTCACTGCCTTGCATGCGTAATCATGAAAAGCAAAATTAAACTTTCAAACGGGATATCTAGGAGTATAAACATAATCAAAAAAGTTTTCCAAGTGGGACTGTGTAGAAACACGACTGCTTCCAACTTTTTAATGCAAACATACCTGCTTATTTGCGTTTAAAATTTCAATATCTTTGGTTGATAGGCCAGATGACAGCATTATTTTATTACTTTGTGTCCCCCTGGACACAATCTGCCAAGGTATTTTTCTGTTCTTAAGGCTAAAATTCAATGTAACTAGGCAGTGCATTTAAGAATGTGTCAGGGCTGCTTACTGAGCTCTTTATTGGATATTTTGTTTTTTCCAAGATCTACTGAGTGTGTTGCTCGCCAGACTTGCATGTGATGTTAATTGATGCCTTATGTGCAATCGGCCATTTAAAAACACTTTTTGTGTTGTGATAAAAAGTAGCACATTAATGATTTTATCTTCAGTGTAACCTTCACTGAATATTCTATTTTAATATATTTTTGTCACTGTAGTTATTTTATTGCCTTTGGGAAGTTCAATTCATAAGTACAATCAAGTGTTTTCCCACCGTCATACTTCATCGTACCTAACTTTGCCAATACCAAACCATGTCGGATATATTACAGTGATACATACTCATGTTTAACATTGTTAATGATAACTGATAGAAGGCATACTAGAATATTGTAACGTGAGTCCTTGGATCGGGGGGTTGAATGGTGAATTTTTTCAACTACATAGTAATATCTGCTTGCTTTATTTCATGTCAAGTGTGATGAGAATAATATTTACCAAGGTTAACGTGTTAAAACCACGATATAATTATCAGGGACACTGGAGTAGAGGGTTTCAGATATTTTGACCACCTGGGGTTCTTTAAATGCATCTATGTCTAAGCAGACAGGTTTATTTATTTATTTTATTTATTTATTTTATTTATACAATACTGCAGACCAATTTAATGGTCCAAGCAGGACCGTTACAGCATGCATTTCCTCCTTAATCATGCATTTCCTCCTTAATCGAAATTGCAGCCACCACAGCCATGGTTTGATTTTGTGGCCTTCAGTTTAGCAGTCAAGGGTTACTTGAAGCGTATATTAGTTGTGGGCTGTGGTCTTGCTTCCATGATGCATCTTAAGTACAGCAGTTTGGTGCCAACCAGGCATCTCCACTAGTGCACTGGTGTTGTGTTTTTGCATTCATAATTTACTGCAATATTTAACTATTTTATCAAGATGCATTTCTGAGCAGCTCTGCGAATTGTGTGCTGGTGCTTATTACATTCCTTATCTTTTGCAAGAAGTAATGATTGTTGCATGTATTCTGAGTTAGATATGAACTTACGAATTTTCCTTCTTTTATACTCTGTAAGAGTGTAAAGCCCAACAAGTCACTCTAATATACTTTGCACATTGTACATCAGATGGCTAAATTGTGTGCAGAGCTTATATAAATAGCCCATAGTGTTTCGAATGCCTTGAAAACTGCCTTAGGATCAGAAAAAACTGTTGTGAAGAGTGGGATAGTCTGGGTGAACAGTGGAAGTTCCTCAGATAGGCTGGCTGATGTTTCAATAGGAGGACTTATGTTCGTCAAAAGTGCCTTTTCTTCTCATCCTTGGCATGTTAGCTTTAAGGGGGTTAGTAGGGACGTCATCTCCTGGTGGTGGTGCGTGTCTTTGTTGGCAATTGCCCTCGGAAAAGAAAAAAAAACTAGAAAGCAAACAAGTGCAGCCCTCACCTAATTTCAAGTTGACTGGTAGCAATTCACAATGTTCTCGGAGGGTAGAGACGAAAATGGAAGCAAAAAAGAGGAAACACGCAAAGTAGGAGCGGTGTGCTGCCGCTACAGACGCGAAAAAAGCAAAGAGCTTGAAAGTTCGAAGCCAGCAGACGGGGCCCCCGCGTTAGGCCATCACAAAGGGTTGCCAACGATAAAGGCCTATGCTGTTCTCGAACATCTATGAATGGGACTCGTAAGAAAGCGGTTACGAAAAGGCGCGAGAGAGAAGCAGGCGGCTACCTTTAAATGCTAAGATTTCAAAGGTAAGCGACACCAGATGTGTTCGGAAGAGAATGTGTTTAATAGGGAAAGTCATTGGTTAAAATCTGCTTTCACTATCCCCGTAGGTGGCCCGCTCAACAGAATTGGCTCAAGAATTTGGCGGCATGTTGGCAGAGAAAGAGAGAAATTCAGAATGCAAAGGAAATAAGCATTAACGAGAGAAACGCAGAAAGAAAGGAAAAAATTTAAAAAGGCGGGTTGGAGGTAGATGACACGCTAGCGTTAACAGTCGAGGAAAGGAAAAAAGACGCAGAGAAATTTGTGGCTTGGCAATGTAGTTGAAAAGTTCTGGCAAATAAAAACTTCGTAGTTGTGTGTATATAGACACATGTATATCTATATTTATAATTTAAAAAATTTTTGAGAGAACATCAATAGTACAACTTTCTAGGAGCAATTCCATGTAATACCGGTTATGTCTATTTGAAGGTTGAACCTTTCTAATTTCTAAATGCTGTCGTAATTATGCTATGGCTTTCAGCGATTCCGAATGGCGTCGTGCTACATTGATTCGTGATCGGTGTAGGGGCTTACATTTGTGTATCAATTATCATTCCATGTATTTCCTCTCTCATGGTGAGCAGAAATTTGTAGAACATAAAGCTTTGCTTGGTCGAAATTGTGGCCCTGTTGGTTGAAGTGACTGGCTACTGCTTTTGGTAAATTGTGTTTTGTGTCTGCACAGTGGCCGTTCAGTCTTACGTGAATTGGCTGCCCAGTTTTGCCTATATATTGTCTGCAGGTGGTGCACTTAAGACAGTATATTAGGTTGTTCGAAGTGCAGATGAAGATCGATGGGACCTTGTGAATGTAGTCAAATTCTGTGCTTTTTAAGTTGTTAGCCAGCTATATATTTTTACTGGTGGAGCATCTGGGCCGGCCACAGGGACCAGACGTCCTAGTGTTTGCTTTAAGTTTTGCGGGAATAGGAATGCGTGGCACGTGGCATTTGCAACGCTAACTTAAAGACATGCTTGTTCATGCAAACTTAGACTAGGACGTCTGATCCCTGTGGCCGGCCCAAGTGCTCACCCTGCAAATATATACAGCCAGCTACCAACATAAAAAGCACAGCATCTGACTACATTCACAAGGTCACATAGAGCTTCACCTGCACTTTTATACAACCTAATATACTTTTCTGAGTGTGCCAGTTGTAGAAAACAATATATAGGCGAAAGTGGGCCGCCAATTCACGTAAGACTGAACGGCCACCGTGCAGACAAGCACAATTAACCGAAAGTAGTAGCCGGTCACTTCTACCAACAGGACCACACTTTCTAAAAAGCAAAGCTTTATGTTCTACAAAATAATTGCCGGTCATCACGAGAGAATAAATACATGAAATCATAATTTATACACAAACTTATGTCCCTACACCCATCAGGAATCATTGTTGCACGTGGTAATTTGGAATCGCTGAAAGCCATTGCATAATTGCGGCCATATTTAGGGACTAGAAACGTTCAACCTTAAAATAGACACAACTGGTATTACATGGAATCACTCCTAACCTACATATTGTAATAATAATATTCACTCTAAATTTTTAAAACATTAATTATAGATATACATGTGTCTATATACACACAACTACGAAGTTTTTATTTTCGAAAACCTTTCAACCACAGCTTTCTTTCCTCTTTTGTCGCTTCAAAAAACACTCCTACTGTGCACCATTAAGTCATTGCCAAGCCACAAATTTCTCTGCGTCTCTTTTTCCTTTCCTCGTTTGTTAACGCTAGCGTGTCGCCTACCACCAATCCGCCTCTTTTTTTTCATTTTTTCTTTTCTTTTGTGTTTCTCTTGTAGTTGCTTATTCCCTTTGCATTCCGAACTTGCCTATTTCTCTGCCAACATGCCGCCAAATTCTTGAGGCAATTCTGTTGAGCGGGACACCTATGGGGATAGTGAAAGCATATTTTAACCAATGACCTTCCTCAATAAACACGTGGTCTTCCAAACACATCTGGTGTCGCTTACCTTTGAAATCTTGGCATTTAAAAGTAGCCACCTGCTTCTCTCTTGCGCCTTTTTGTAACCTCTTTTTTATGAGTCCCATTCATAGATGTTCGAGAACAGCATAGGCCAATATCGTCAGCAACCCTTCGTGATGGCCAAACGCGGGAACTGTCTGCTGGCTTCGAACTTTCAAGCTCTTTGCTTTTTTCGTGTCTGTAGCGGCCACCCATTGGCAGCACACTGCTCCTACTTTGGGTGTTTCCTTTTTTTTTCTTTTTTTTTTCTCCACCCTCTGAGAACATTCTGAATCACTACCACCCAACTTGAAATGAAGCAAGGACTGCACTCCTCTGCTTTATTTTATTTTTTTTTTCAGGCTACGATTGCGAACAGGGACACATGCCACCACCAGGAGATGACGTCTTTACTAACCCCCTTGAAACTAATATGCCAAGGATGAGAAGGCTAGGCACCTTTGACGAAGATAGGTTCTCCTATCGAAACTTTGGTCAGCCTATCTGAGGCATTTCCACCTGTCGGCTCTCATTTTGATTTTGTTATGAAGAGTGTGTTTTTGAGAAATGGATGCTGTCTCTATTACCTAGAAAGATGCTGAAAAATAAAACTTGCAATTTTAATATGTGGTGAAGCTTCATGGGGTGCGGGCTGATCTGTTAATCATTTTTCTTCAGCCACTCACCTTACCTGTTCGAATATTGGCGGTAAAATGCTCTAACTGTAGTATGTATGAAATATAATAAATGTGTTTGCTTCCAGTTGAGAGAAAAGCTGTGTTGTGGTACATGTACTTGACATTTATCTTACGCCAATATATGTCTACTTTTAGGAAGTGGGAAAAGATATTTATCAATAAGTGGAAACGATGTCTGCCAAAGCAGCTCTGTTATTTTTGTATAATCAGAAAGTTTGAAATGAACTAGGTGAGGCTGAACTCGCATGGTTTCGCGATACCAAGTGTAACTGCAAATTAAGTTGCTGAAATATGTATATGTCTGCATCCTGCATGGGAAGTGTGCACTGTTACGGGTAATAATGTTTTTTTAATATAATGTGTTCGTGTGTCTACACAAACGTATGCATACCAAGCACCTTTGCTGTATCGACTCACTGAGCCACCAATTGATATACCCCAGATGTTTATGCTATTTAACACTAAATATTTGTAATTAATTGTATAACTATAGAAGGCAGTCTAAATTTCTATAGTCGGCTTTACAAAGAAGGCTTTGAGGAATATCGTTGCATTTCAGTAAGCTTGCTTATACGCACACACACACACACTTACATTTTTTCGTCCACTTTTCTTTATTCTTTTTTCTTATTTACATTCTATAGGTTCTAATAACTTCCCCTGTACATTCCTTGGCATTACTGTCTGTTAGATCTCATTAATATATATACATATATATATATATATATATATATATATATATATATATATATATACTGAGATCAAACAGACAATATTGCCAAGGAAAGTATAGGGGAAGTTATTAGACCGAATTGTAATGTAAATGTGAAGAAATGTGGGTGAAAAGATAACTTGCCATGGACAGGAACCGAACCTGCGACCTTTGAATAACGCGTTACTGGAAGGTCGCACACCCTTTCAACACCCTCTTAAAGGGTGTTAGCTGAACACCCTACACGAAGGGTGTTCAGCAAAATGTTAGGGTGTTCAACACCCTTCTAAGTAGGGTGTAACTGAAAACACCCATAGGGTGTTCCTCTGGCGACAAGCCAGTTTACACCCTTAAGGGTGTAAAAAAATTTACTGTGTGGCCCCGGCTGTGGCTACCACCTTTGCTCACCAACGGGTGTAAACAACAGTTGCGCCACGTTCTGACAGGGGTTGAAGGGCAAATAAGTGGTGGTAAGCCAGCGCTAATCAAAGACCGAAAGCCAGTGGGGCAATGAGAAGGTAACACAAAGGTTACGTTGGGATACGGCGTTGATTGGTACAACCACACAACTATGCCACTTGTTACCAAGGTCTGTTAGGTTACCGGTGTTTTCTATTACCTATATCTGAGCCAGGCGCTCTTTTCTCCCCTTGCATGCGTGTAGCCAGCTACGGGTCAGCCTCATTGGGTCTCTTTAACAAGACATCGTTAAAGAGCTTGTTTCCCATTATTATGGCGTCGGTGTCGGCGTCGTTGGTTGTGAGTGAAAAATGATCACCGTGTTTGTGACCGAGTAATTGAGAATTATGCCGATAAAAAAATATTGAAAAGCAATGGTGTGAGTCAAAATTCAGCTCTGGCTGCCTGCGTGGCAAGGAGTTGTTCTTCCACAGAGCCAGCCTACTTTCTTCTTTATTTTGTTTTTCATAGAGCCACCCTATCGCTTGCAACTACTGTAGAAATACGACAGTATACATGAACGGGATGTAGACGAAGGAGCCTCTTTGACGCGAGTATAATTGCGTGGCAGAAGCGTACAATCATGCCAGGCGTCAAGACTTGTGAGCCATCACAGAGCGCCCAGACATATTTATTCATAATCGGGTGCAAAGGTATCAACATAGCGAGCGACTGCATACGTTCACGTGTTGCTTCGCGGACGCGTACAGTGGGTGCCTCGCTCATTCGCAAAACGAATACGGCGTAGTGGGCACTTAACTGCGCTCGCAGCCTGCAGGAGGCCATTTTAGCATAGCTTGAAACGGCAAATGTTACGGGCACAGAAGTTCTTTTCCTCACGACGCAGTTGACGCAGACACCGAAAACCGAAACTATGGGCTAGCAATGGAGAATTACGCTATCGCATTCTACCCTTGAAGGCAACCTTCAAGCGTCCTCTAAGTCTTTTTATTGTTATTACGAATCCCTCAGGAAAGCCCCTAACATACGAAGGGGGCCTAGTTCATTCAGTACTCTTTCGCAAACTTTTCTGATATAGGGTCACTTTAAGGCTTCATAATGAAACGCACATGATGTGCAGCACTATATCTACGTGAGTGCGACCATCGTACTGGCGTATAGATATGGACAAAATACTGCATACGGTAGTTATGCCATCGATTACGTGTGACTGGCCACGCTGGGTGATGGAGTGGACTCCGTTTATGTCATTTCATAAGTCATCGTTATCGTACAGGGCACCAAGCTTGCCCCAGGCCGACGTCCCAGTTATTATTTGAGAGCCCCCAACTCTGTCTTTCGCTTGCTCAATGTTTTCGTTCGCGCAGAGCCTATCAAATTCAGACAGGTTTAGTTCTAGATTTTTGGGAAAAAGGGAAAGACTGATTTGGTTTCGAATGCGCAGTACTAGGAGAAAGGAGTAGCTGATCCTTTTTCAAACATCAAATATGTGATTAAATTATAGAAAAAAATAACCTTAAAAAGCAACAAGTCAGCGAATAATGTGAATAGTGATTACTCATACGTAAAATCATTCGAAATTGTTCGACAAAGAATGTGGCTGGTGACAGTGTTTCGACGAGAACACTAACCGTCAGGAAAAAAAAAAGTCAATACATTTGTTCAGCCATTTCGATGACTTTCGAGATCCGTATTTCCCGAACATCTGTCTTGTTCGGATAGTCAAAATATTGTCACGGTGATTCCACATTTATGCGGTGACGCTCATGTGCGCATACGGCAGCCCGACTGTCCTTCACGAGTGACTCTATATATTTACTTCAAAAACAGCTGAACTTGTACGGCGTCCTTGAAAAGAAAGAAAAATCTAATTCAAAAGAACCACGCCCAGGATTTGTTCTTTCGAATCAGGTTTTCCTTTGCACATTCCTTCGACTTTCATTCGCACATTCTGAAGAAGCCTGCGTCACACATTCCAACTGCGTAAAATCCGAAGAAGCCTGTTTCCCATCTTCAACGTCCACAAATATCGCACTTTCTCGGAGACATCAGAAGGTCAGATTCCATACTACACAAAGAAAGAACGGTAGGAAACTCAAGTTTTCGAGTGACATCAAATAAAAATCACGTTGCTGCTCTAACAGCGTGTGAGCAAGTTTAGCCGACGTTAGCTAACGCTTAGCCACTTATTAAGCACCACTGGCAGTTTTACGAACTCGCGAGCACTGCTCCAGACGCTCTTCTAATTAGGAGCGTGCAGGATGTCTTACTTAACGACGTGGTATACCTGCGACGTGGCCTCCGCGTTCGTTTGCAATTAGCCGAGGGCCCCGGCTGTGGCTACCACCTTGCTCACCAACGGGTGTAAACAACAGTTGCGCCACGCTCTGACCGTAGTTGAGGGGCAAATAAGTGATGACAAGCCAGCACTAATCAAAGACCGAAAGCCAGTGGTGTGACGAGAACGTAACACAAAGATAGGACGGCATTGATTGGTACAACCTCACACCACTTCTTACCAAGGTCTATAGGGTCAAGAGTCAGCCAGCGTTTAGCAATGTTTTAGCCAATATCAGCCGCCATTTAGTCAGTATACACACTCTATGTACAATCCAGTGATAGCGAATGCATGTAGTGTGCGAGTAGATAAGACATTTGGGCAGAACTATCAGTCGTACTTCGCTAGAAAACATGGGTAGAAGTGGCAAAAGAACTAAGACATAATAAGTCGTCGTAATTGCTTGATAATTACGACCTTTACGTTTGCACGTCTCAATTATGATCACGAATTATGCCTGAGCCTGTTATTATGGCGACTTAGCTCACCCCGCAGTATTCGTCGAGTCATTCCACAAGCTGACAGGCATATCAAGAAACGCTGGCGTCTCTTTCTCTCTCTCTTTTTTTTTTTATACGAAGCACGCGCCGGCGTTAAACGATCCGAAGGCCTCGTACGCGCACGCGCGCTCTTCGGAGTTGACGTGCGTCGCTAATCACTTCCGATGGGATAATAACGGGTTGCAGTGCACAACCGATGCCCGAGGTATGAGCGCGACACCCGGTCGACGCTCTCCCCCTCGCTCCTCGTGTTACGTATACGTGCCAAGCTCGAAAAGTGACTGACCTGTTGCGAGGTGACCGGAAAGGTGTCGAGTATAACGAGGACAACCGGCGGATGCAATGCGACCGCTATCTTGCGCAACGAAGAGCCGCGGGCAAAGTACGCAACGCTGTTTCGTTCTTGTCGTTAAGTAGTATCTGGTGTTTTACGTGCAAGAACCGCAACATAATTGTGAATGTAGAAAGAAAAATAAAGCTTGGAGGACGCTTCACCTTCAAGAGTAGAACACGTAATTGACCTCCGTGCGCATCGCCTTCTTTATTGCTTGCCTGACTTTGGTTCTCAGTGCACGCATCAATCGTGCCGTAAAAAAACCAATGACTGTGCGCGCAAAAAATTGACTATTTCAAGTTACCCTAAAAAGCTGGCATCGAACCCGCGACCCTCGGGTCGACAGCCAGGCACCGCTACGCCACTGCGGCGGACAGCTGCCGGTGTCGTTGCGGGTACTGTTCCTTCTTACTGTGTAATGTCCAACGCAATAAATACGATTTATCGCAAATGATTACGAAATATTCTGATTTAAGAACGGGAAATGAATCGTTATAGTCTGTATACAGAAGGGTTTTCACTTGGTATATAGCGAATGTTGAAATGGGAATGGCGAACTATCCACGACCGATTACAAATTCAGAACTGGTCATGCTAACTAAACTCTAAATCAAAGAAAATTCCACTGTTCTTGTGTCATTGTTTTGTTAATGCTACTGTTCCTTATAAAGAAGTACATGCTCTTACCTTGACCTAAAAAAAGTGAATCCATAGTTATATCTTTTATATGTAAGTGTGGCGATGTCTTCAATTACGGTTACTAATAAGGTTATGGTAACTGGTCTGTCAAAGGTAAGCGGCTATACTACCAAACAGTCTAACAACCGGAACAAAAAAAAAGGTCTTTTACAGTGTGAGAATCATCGAAAATTCACAAATGTCCATGCGAATGACGTATGTCACAACGAATTCGACATGGGCGGATGAAATCGTCATCACGTCAGTGCATTACCGATTGCTGTACCTGTAACTCTCAAATCGCGGTTATGGTAGTTTAACGCCAAGTCAGAACAGACACTGCAGGACAACAATACTACTGACGAGGCTAAGGCAAGTCATGCGCCCGTTTTGCTAAGGTTCATTGTGCGCTCTGACATAGCGCTAACCCATTTACGATGGTGTAACTTCGTGGGGAGAGCGCGTAAGTTAAAACTACGTGACGCAATTAAGGGGCACTGAGCGGTCAACCCAATTAAAATTGGGAACTTTTTCTTGTTTCAAATAGCTGGAATACGAGAGAGAAATTATTTGAAGTGTGTGACGTAGCGCTGTTCGTGCGGGTTCAAGGGCTTTCTCTTTAGCTTTCTCTCTGGAGCAAGCACAAATCTTTTGAAATATGAACTTTCGTTTGACGATCATGTTATCCGAGCTTTCAGCAATTCGTAGCGAAAATTTAATGTCCAACTGTGAAAGTGCAAGGGATAACGGGGCCGCCCATGCACGATATGGTTGATTACATGAGGTTGCTTAGGCAACAGCGAAACATCTCAATGAGGTTAAGGAACCTGTCCTAAATTAGTCTCACTGATGAGCATGTACTTATGGTTTGACTTGGAGCCATGAAATACTCGTCGGTACTAAACAACCACCATAACAAAAACAACGACGACAGCGGCGACGACAACGACAACAACTTTCATCACTACGCCATACAAAATATGCATTGATATTGAGTCAACAAAGGCTTGAAATGGCCTGCGCTAGTCCTGCGACCTATTAAACCGACGCCTCTTTGTTAGTGTATTGCTTATATATTCTCCGACGAACACTTTTCCTGCCTAACCTGATTTAGCTTTTCTCCAAAGTTATCCATTCCGGATCATTTAAACGGGAAGACATTTAAATGTGGAGCACGTTGGCTCTGGCTCTCATAGGAGCGTTTATTTTGCGGCGCTGTCTATACGGCTTAGCGAAGACAGCCTATTTCAGATGCAGAACATGCGTGGCTGCTCTGCGAAAAAGAATCAAGACGTGACAGTCGACATCACGTTCCAGATGTATGCAGGGAGGCTGTAACAGTACTTGCGTTAAGCTAGCCGGGTAAAAAAAAAAAAGATAAGGGGGAGGTGAAGAGCCCTATTTGTGTTAACTTCTAGACTTCTATTTTCGTCCACGCGGTGGCAGAAGTGACGAGGCACGAGTTCGGCCTCTCTATTGTTTGTTATTTTACTATCCCGACTATACAATAGCAATGAACAGACTATCGCAGGCTACGTAAAAATGATAATAATTCGAACTCTTTACGAGGTACATGTATGTTCATATCAAGGACACATGTAAGGAACTTTTATTTCTTGATTATCAATACTTTTGTTTTACCGTTTTCCCGTAGATACATCCCCTCCCCAGCACAAACTCGTAGATGCATAATAATAATTGAGAAACGAACAAGAAATAACGAGACAATGTTTGTTGCACTATACCGACTTGTATGTTAGGCGGCCTGCCAGAGTGTTGCTTTCAGCCCTTCTTCAAAATTCTCATAATCATCTCTTGTTCACTACTTGGTCGAACAGAGGGCAGGTTCCGTGCCCTTACTCTCACTCTTTGAATTACAGCGATGGCGCCATGTGACGTTTCGATGAATGTGCTGCGTGATGCCGTTCTCAGTATATATAAAGCTGTTCCTCAGCTCGTTTTGGCATTCGAGTAGCACTTGTACTCCTATTATTGATGAAAAAAGATTGCGAGGAAACGAATGTTGTTGGAAAAGAACGTTGGGAAAGCAACAAGTTAGCGACTGAGACCCCTTGGACCCAGCCGCGTCACTCGTTAGGCGAGCTCTCATCAATCGACCATCAATCGCCATCATCACGTTTGAGAAGCTGTAAGAATGCTATACACTGTCTATGTAATATATACAGCAGCTAAAATAGACAATTTCTGAGCAGCACTTGTGTACACTAGCGTAGGCAGCCATCAGTAACTCGCACGATGACGGCAGAGCCGCCGCAAGTCTTGACATGCCGAACCGTCTTGATTGGTTAGCGCACTGCGCTTCTCCAAGTATAGCGACACAAAATTGATTTGCCCCGCTTTTGACATTCCACTGTGGCTACCTCGCATAAGCGACCCCGTTACACATACCGAATTTTCCGATAGCAGACGCTGCCTGAATGTATACTAAGCTCATGGGATTTCCCAATGTGCTTTTGAACGGGGCCTTTAGTTCGCTGGATTCTTTCGCGCCCAGTACTGTCGTCCTTGCATTCTAAACTCTTGTCTTGAACGAAGAGACCATCACAACTGCGTATAAGAAGCAGCCGAGGCTCGCCTTCCAAGGCCAACGTTTCTTTTCTTCCATTGTATATAGGACTTGTTTGTCGCCTCTGCTCTGTATCGACCCTGCGTATATACGGCACGCAATGCGTTAAACGACTTAACTTCGTCTGTACGTGCGGTCACTTCACAAGTCCTTTGATTTATTGCCGTGTACTGGTTGGGAATGTAAACAGCCAATTGAACGTATATATGCGTGAGACTGTGTGCTCCGATCCACAAAGCCGGTTGAGCTGGTCGCGGGAGTGAGATATCGGGACCGCTTCACTTCGGTACCTTCATTGAAACTTACGACACGCACGCATGTATGGTTCTTGCGTCTTGAAAACAAAGTGCGCAATCATATCTTTGTGCAATCGCGTAATTCACATTTTGGGCAAGTGGTGATTCCCATGACGTAATGGAAGGAATATGCAGTTTCAGTTGCAGGGTGTCCGCAGCCGTTCTGCGAACGCAGATGATGATTTGATATGTGGGGTTTCAATGCCCCAAAACCAGTATATGATTATGAGAGACGCCGTAGTGGAGGGCTCCGGAAATTTCGGCCAGCTGGTGTTCTTTAACGCGCACACAAATCTGAACACACGGGCCTACAGCATTTTCGCCTCCACCGAAAATGCAGCCAACGCAGTTGGGATTCGATCCTAAGATTTTCAGGTGAGCGGGGCGTTCTGCGGACGCTGGCGTTATGGCTGGCAGTCTGCGTCCGCAAAGCGTCTGCGGACGCGCAACTAAAGCTGTCTACTGTTGTCACTTCAGGCGGCCGCTACTTAACAGCACAGTGGAAGATTGTCAACGCTATTGTTCATTATACTCAACACAAAGCTCATCAGGCCTGACAAGCGTCCCTTGACGGAATGTCGGAATTCTTGTAAACTGGTACCAGCAGTCTTTAGTTGAACTGCTCCAAAAACCCCAAGCAGGTCTAAAAAAAAAAAAAAACTGCTGGAGTGGGAGCTCCCGCAATGCTTTGCCAGCAATAGCAAAGCCAGCTTTTGACCTCCAAAGATCTCGGAAACATGCTCTTTTGGTGCCCCCTTAAACATAAAGCGGTTTTAATCTGTTAGCCCAACGGCTACGTTATTCATATATTAAAAAATAGTTGCATACGATAAAATAACGCATCGTGACGAGTGCCGGTGACTTATTCTGCAATAAATCTTGCCAGTTAACGTCACTGCCACCGCTCCCCTCACGATGCATGTCAGGCAGGGACGAACTCTGAGGCCAATTGCTCCTGCTATATACCACCGCGCGAGGGCAGGGGCCAGCCTCCACCGCGGCTGCGGTCACTGTTGCCGATCGGCGGCGTCAGCTGCACTTCCGCTGGGAGGCGGCACTCACCAGCGACGAGCTGGCCGACCAGCTTTGGGCCGTCCAGAAAGCTGAAGATGCCGCCCGGCCCCAAGGACTTCAAGCAGTCACCTGAGGCACCGCCATCATAATCGACGGAGAGTGGGAAGGAACAGGGGTTAATCCCCTCTTCCCTCACCCGGCGAAAAATTCCTGACTTTCAATAAAGTTTATTCATTCATTCATTCATTCATTGAATTCTAAGCTTGCTATATAAAAATAGTGACATTAGGACACACTTTAAGCACTACGTGACCCGAAAAAGTTGCCACGCTTAACTCTTTGGACGTTCGAGGAAAACGCTCCGTTTCGGAACGTCGCGCGATCCGGTACGGGAAGTTTTTTTCTCTTTGCCGCGAAATCAATTGAGGCGGCTTAGTAGCAAGTACTTTAAATCATTGGACGCTTTCTTTAAGCACAATCGAGTGACAACACCTTATCATGCTGCTAGTAAGATGGCAGCCGCAACTGCCATTTTATGGCGAGTACGGTTTAACTCCTGGGCAATAACTTCCACTCCAGCAATTCTTTTAAACACCCTTGGAAACACTTCGTACGTTGCTTTTGTCGTTAGATGCGAAGCAGCTTATGGCGGAGTTCAATTCCAGTGTACGGCGTGACCACTTATACTGCGCAACAGCTGGCCGAAGCACTGCCAGAACATGCTCACGCGCAACCGCGTACCGGCCGGCGCAAGGCGCTGTGAGAGGCTGTCACCTGGCCCCCTTACACTCTCTCGGCAATCACGTGATGACATCTGGGAACGAGATTCCGCAGACGCGCAATTAACTCAAGTGCTCACACATGGCGTGGCGATGAATCCACGTTACATGCTCCAACAAGAGTTCGGGACGAGTAACAGCAGCAGAAACTACAGTGACGTCATGGTGTGCTCTACTTGCGAGGAGAAGGAGGAGGAAACTTTTTTTTTAGGTGGCAGTGCTAGATAGCCCATCCCCACTGGGCTGGTCGATATACCTTGTCCGGACGTCACTCGTCAAAGCCGCCACCCGAGCCCGCTGAACCTAAGTTCACTTCTTCTACAGTGCGGAGCTATTGTGCAGTGTCATCTCCCAGCCCTCTTTGGTGGTGTTGGGGATTACGGTTCATTTTGGGTTCATTTAGCAGGCCGAGACCTCCTTGGTCGATACCATACGGTAAATGTTGGCCACTTCCCCACAGTACTGGCACTGCCCGCTTATTTTTGGGTCGTAATATTTGAGTATGGCTGGACAGAGCAGCGTATTTGTCTGTAGGCGCCGCAGGACGCGCTCCTCCGTTTTCGAGAGTCCCTTCGCTGGTGTGGGATACCAGTGGCGTTGCTTCATGTAGTATTCTTTGATTTCTCGGAAGCGTGTTAAAGGTTTACCAACCGAAACATTTTACCTGCCAGATAGCTCTCACAGGCTCTTCGAGAGTTCGTTACAATTGTTTTAATTTAGAATAGGACACTTCCAATTCGATGGGTGCACCTCCTCCGCCTGACGTGAGTTGATGGCTTTCAAAGTGAGGTCGTCCACCTGCATTCTTGGGTGTACCACCACCGCCGGACCGTCACCACCCCTGGATGATGGTCCTTCCATGACGACGTGATAGACTCCATTACGGGAACCAAGCCGATTTTCTAACGCCTCCGCGCGTGCTTGCCTTCTACCCTCGTGCGGAAGCGGGGACACCCAGAGTATAGAGTTTGGTTCACCGCGTTCGCGCAAGTTCAGTGTTATGCTCCACATGTTCAACTTCGCATTCGTGCCGGATCAAGAGATGGTCCAGTAGGTGCCGCACGGGGGCCATCTGCCTTAGACGTGTATATTTATTTGGGGGATGTGCTTCTGCTAGCTCTTGTTAAAAGAGTCCCAGTGCAGAAAGTTTCTGATTTGAACTGGTCATGATTAAGTCAAGAGCGCGCTTAATTACTTTCTTGAGAACAGCATCATCTCTGCTATCTTCGTGTTTAAGTACGGCATTGAATATAGAATCCTGCTATTCACAAAGTCATGAGCGAGCCGAAGTGTGTCCCTGCCTCGTAGCACCCCGCGATTGTTTGAGGCGGATCATGTGCCCTATACCTGTCCTCCAATTTTCCGTAGACAACTTCTCCTTTTGCATTGAAGTGAGGGCTACAGAGCCAAATCGCTGGCATCCTACCACCAGTGAATGTACACTCCACAACAGCGCCCGTATTTTCAGCGTGAAAAAAAAAAATACAAGTTTCCCCCTTTATTTTCTACGTGAAGATATTTGAGACAGGACGTAACTCGCACCATTAAGATAGTCGTATTTATTTTAATTAAATCGTTGTGACTTCCCGTTCTTGAACGCGCGAGAAAGTCCCGCTTTTTACGTGCACCTCAAACGCTAAGCGGCGTCTTCGTCCACATCAAAGGGTGATGGTGCGCCAACGTCACTATCCATAGCGTTACGAGACGCGCACCAAAACGGAATACTTCGCGTAGTGCTATACGTGCAGAAGCTTCGCCTTCGTAGCTTTCCCTTCAGTGCCAAGAAAAGTTGTATGTATGCATGTATGTAGTACCCACCTCACAGCATATCCACGGAGTGAATGATGATGAGTGGGGTCAAGCTTCGGAGGTTTTTATCGGCAAACCGCGAATCATCCACTGGCCGTGTCCGTCCAACGTCTGCCTGTCTGTCTGACGCACGAATGGACAGACGCATGTTCAAACGCACGGACGGACGGATTGACGCACGGCCGGACGCTCGCCCCACTCATTATTATTCACTCCATGGATATATGCTGTGATTTTTTTTTGTTCAGTTGTGAATCAGGAGGTCACGGATTCATAATTCTCAAACCTCCCGAATGAGTGCTCCTGATACCGCCAAGTTTAGGGTCATCCTGTCTTTTTTTTTTTTTTTGTTGATGTGCAGAAATTCATATTTGGCTGGAGCGCACTGCAACCAGCATTGAGTCGTACAGGCCTCTACAATGGAGATGGCCTGCTGGAGACGTTTTTCAATTTCTCCTAAACTGGCTCGGTTTGTCGATAACATTATATAATCGGCGTATACTGCATAATATACCCATTCAGGTTCTACCGATGCCCGCTGGAGCTTCATCATGGCGATGTTGAATAGTAGCGGAGATATATAATAACAGCTCCTGGCGGGGTTCCCCGTGTCCTCATCTTGAAGGGTCCATGTTCCTCGTTATCTATGCGAATAATCGCCAGCCACTAATGTAGACAAAGGTTTTCTTACCGCAATGGGTAAACGTTGTCGAATGTGCCTTTCAGTTCGAGTGCGAGGATTGTCGTTGTGCGTCGAGGGAATGGGTTGGGTAATGTATCGCTTTAGTTGCAAGAAGACATCTTGTGCAGATATGCATATACCATAAGATTGATTGATTGATTGATTGATTGATTGATTGATTGCGAGAGTGGGCAATACCTTCAGCATGTCACCCTGTTTTTCATAATTCTGAATCATTCTAGAGAGAGTCTGTCCTGTTCTGATCACACTTCTTTAATGCTTTAAGCTTTTCGCGCTAGAAAATATGGACGTCTCAGCAAATGCATCAGCACCAACAATATAATAGCCCAACTCTCTTTATAAGCCCTTGCGGCTACATTCCCGTTCACTATCGTGCTCCTTTCTCAATGATTTGAAACTTTAAAGAAATCAGTTGAAAAATATGCAGCATCTGCGAAATCGATTTATAGAACCCCCAAAAAATTTGCATCAATTTAGCAGTTCATTTTACCAAGCATCAAAATGTAATATTTCACTTGCAAAAAGAAAACCAAAAGTCGCATAAAATGCGTTGTTGCGGAGTTTAAACTTGTGTTTCAACGCATCTCCTTTGTTTCAACGTACGCGTCACGCGTTTAAGCGACAGCAATGTAGAAGCGACGCGGCTCCTTGAAACGAAAGGGAAGATGGTAAAAACAAGAGAGGAAGAAAACCACGTAACCGGAAGCGGTCTCTATTGCATGCCGTTTCAACGTTTCCGAGCGAAGTTGTCACTCCGGTGCGCGATGGTGTGTGAAGGAAGTTCAGAAAGGATGTGTACGCAGGCGAAGGGCGTTTGAACGAATTGACGCCACTTGAAGTGGAGCACTGTGTTTTAACCACTTTCTCACGGTCGCGAAAGCACGTTCTTTGCTGTACGCCGCAGTGGCGTACCGGTGCTGGGCTCCTGACCCGAAGGTCGCGAGTTCGATGTCAGGGGGATTACTAAAGAAAGAATGCAAGTCTAAGATTTTAAAGCAAACTGTATTAAAAAGAAAGGTTACATGTCGTCTTCTGCTGCCTCGCGATCTGTCCCAGTTCGTGCCTCGAAGCTAACTGCCTTGCCAGGCGGCTTCAGCCTCACTCCACGGTCGAGAGGGGCTTTCTTCACCCCATGGGGGGCCACACCACTACAGGAAGCGCGACGGCAGAATTCTTGGCATTCACTCACAGAAAACGCATGAGTCCGGACGTATCGAGTTTCAACTGCGCGCTGCACAGGGCCGAAAAGCCATAAGCACTGCCCTAAGGACGGTTCGGACATAAAAGCACACTCGCAGATGGAGCGGCAGTGCTCCGACACTGACATTGATCCCAGCCACGGCGGTCGCATTTCTACGAAGGTGAAATGCTAGGCACTCGTTTACGTGTGTGATGTCGGTGCGCATTAAAAAAACACAAAAAAACACCAGATGGTCAAAATTTTCGGAGCTCTCTACGATGGCGTCTTTCGTAATCATAACGTGTTTTTTTTTTTTGGAACTTTAAAGAAAAGATATTGCCATTACCTTCTGTACTACCCTGATATATCTGAACACCTATTCCTCTTTCACATCTTATCACTGATTTTTTGTGAATGTTAGAACGAACTGCACAGTACTTACTGCCGGAATTTCGAAAACAACTCTGCGAGCAGCTTGAAAACTGGCGGTGTGTGGCCTGTCCACCATCACGTGACGAATGTGTTGGAATGATACATCCGTATGCAGTAGTTTCTCTTGGTTGTAATGGTAGTTTGAGTTTCGCTGCCTCTCAGATCTTTAGCTTGGTAGTTTCTCTAATACTATCGCATAGTTGCATCGCATTGCTTTTATTGGACACGTTGCTCTAACTTAAAGGCTGGGGTTGTCGCGTAGCCGAAGTCGAGCGCGTGGGTTCGATTGCCAGCCTCGATAACCTCATTCTTTTCTGAAAGTGATGCAGGTATACACATGTACCTAGATTTAGCTGCACGCTAAACAACCGAAATTGACTCCATGTTTCTCGATTTACGGCGTACTTGGTAACTGTAACGCGCTTTTGTCATGTAAAACCCCCAATTCAGTTTCTCCTAATTGTTTTACCATTGCAGGAATTATAGCGTGCTCGATATGACCAACATTCGCTTTATCCGGATTCCTTATATCAGGTTTCGGGTGCACTGCAACGTCCACAGCGCCCGAGTGAACCGATGGCATGCGCATAGTAACAGTCGATTGTATAACAATGTGAGAGCGCAGATCACCGGCTATACAAGGCAGAAGAGAGGGAATCCCCACGGTGCATCACCGCTATAGCAAGCGTGCACGAGAACAAGCATAGGTGCCTGTCTAAAGTAACGCCATTACGAAGAGACAGAGAAACAAAGACACCAACTATACGAGAATATCTACGTTGCGTGCGCCGCCATAACGCAACCCAACCCAGCCGGCCATGCCAGCTCCTCTTCCTATGCGCGCTTCCCGTGCGACGCGCAGGCACTACTTCTCGTCTCCCCACAGAGGCGTCTGAGCGAGCAGAGAGATGATTCCATTGTGCATCGGTCGTCAGCGTCGCACGACGGCGACGCCTCGAAGCACGCCGGCAACCCAAGACGCGTGCGCGGACCATTGTTCCGCCGCCGTGGAGCCAGAGAGGGCCATTTCTTTTTTTCTTTTTTGCGATCACGCGAAAGAAGAGCCACAACGATCTTTCGCGCGTGTGTACCTGTGCCTGCGTGCGTGCGTGAGCGCGCGCACGCAGTCAGGCGGGCCGATCTAATGTCACGCTGGCGACGAACCATTAGGAAGAACGTGGTTAGGAGAACCGTGTTCTGTTCTTTTTTTCATCCTTTCTTTTTTTCTCACCTAAACCTCCATCTTTTTTTCTCCACAGACGATTCCTCCTCACTTCTGTTGCGATCTCTTTTACTTTCAGGCGTGCGCTATGACCGTTTTACCACTTGTTTCTTTATTTTTCTTCTTTTCCAACACTTTTATGAGCAATTCCTTTGTTGTATTGATTCTTGTTTTCATTTGAGGTTTTCCCTCCGGACTACTGCTGTCCGGTGTTGAAGGGTGCGTGCAGGAAGAGATGCGACGAGCGATTGTGGTGCACACTTCGGGCGCGTAGGTGTATACGTATATAAACCTGACAAGAAACGATTCTCTACATCTTGTGTAACGACGCAATGGGCGACGTTACGTCGTGTGCGTCATGTCTCGGGCATAACTGAACCAACAACAAACACAAACAAAGTTACGAAGTTGAAAGTCGTTAAGCGTTAGCTTTGCATCATAGTGGCGCACGTTTTTTTGAAGTGTGTGTGTCTTTTTTTGTGTAAGTGCCAGAGTTGCCTGTGGGTTTTTCTTCACGCGTCATGAGAGTATATATATATGGTA
The DNA here is from genome assembly GCF_043290135.1 of Rhipicephalus microplus. Classification (NCBI taxonomy): domain Eukaryota; kingdom Metazoa; phylum Arthropoda; class Arachnida; order Ixodida; family Ixodidae; genus Rhipicephalus; species Rhipicephalus microplus. The sequence goes on from NC_134701.1 coordinate 159,668,169, forward strand.
AAACACATCCGACCATGACATCATGAGAGATAGGGTTAAGAGAAAATAAAGGAATGTTCAATGTTGAACGCCTCCTAAATGTATACGTCTCAAAATAACGAAACGTTTTTCGGGCGAGTTTGGTTATAACGAATAACAGAAAAATAACATAGCGAGAAAGACCAACAAGGACAAATACGAACGTATTGAAAGTCCTGTGCGTTGCGTATTGGTCCTTCTATATTTTTTTTGCATGTATTGAGATAACAATGCAGCACCGTTGCGTCTTTTGTTATCGATGCGTTCAGTTTACGCTAGCTGACAGAACAGCGATCAACGAAAAATCAAAACAAGTTTCTTCCAGCTTGCCCGTCTTCATGACAATTGTTTTTTTCAGCTATTGCTGCTCATCACTGTATACTGCATATATATTTCAGCACCTTGGAGGACTAAATATAACCATGGCGTGGCGTATTTGCCATTAGGATCATCATTACATTAGACTCAAAATCCATAACAACGAACAACACATGTACAAATACGCCTATAGCTCCCGCTGCTATGTTTCAACATTTTTGTGTTATCTTTCAACGCAGTTATACGTCACCATCGCTCTTTTAACGCGTATCAGCGTCAAAGAGCTCGTTTCGCAGAACTTCTGGCGTCGTCGTAGTCGTCGGTTTCCGCGGCGGCGTCGTTGGGCGTGAGCGAAAAAACGATATTTGCGTGAGAAACAAATCAAGAAAGATGCAAATACAAGAAAAAATAAAAAAAAACTCTGAGTCTGAGTGGTTATCGAATTTGCGTCGTCTGTGTCGCAAGCGGGTGTTCTCCCACACAGCTGCGCCTGTGCTTGTGAATGCGGTGAAAATAACTTCCTCTGCTTGGAAACGCAGTGAAAGCAACTTTCATGCTCCACAAACACACGCGTCCTGTGTGCATGCTTCACAATACAGCATGAAATATTGCAGTAGTAATGCGTGGTACAAGCGTATACATTGCCCATCGTGCATCTGAACATGGGATTTTAATAATGACTTCATAGTTTAATGCCAGTCACCCACTACAAACGACACACACTTTACTGCGCCTTTAAGGTGACGTAGTGGGTGCACAGCAAGTTCAAAAAAATGGCCAAGCGTTTGAAGTGAACACTAAAGCAACAGAATATCGCTGTCGCGTTCAAGTTTTAAAGGCGAAGCTTAAAGGTTCCTAAATTCTTTCCATTGTCAGGGCTACCATTCGCTGCGTTGGGCACTTAGTCTACCCCGTTCGTCGCAACATGATGTCATTACCTCGAAGAATCGCTTATAAAAGTTGTTAGAGTGAAAAAAAAAGGAGAGAGAGAGAGAGCGAGAAAGAGATGTCGCATGCATATGGATGTGTGAGAATTATATACATAACGGACGAAGCTCTCTCTCTCTTGTCTCTATTTCTTTCTTTCTCTGTTACTGGCTCAATTCATCATTTATTCGCATCGCTTCATCTGTTGAAGTCTCTGGTATTCCTGAATGACCAAGGTGAAAGCGGTGCTTCGTTCCATGCTCCTACACAAGCACGTTGCATGGTACTCCTCCCCCGACACACACATGTGCGCGCGTACGCACCCATCAAACAAAAACAAACCAATGCGACACGATCCCCCCACGCTCTTTGAGTTCACTATACTCGGTCGCGTCCCACAAGCATGAATAATGAAACGCACACGGTTCAAGCAAGAAGTTAACCACCGACGTAAACAGCGGTCGTTCGCTTGCACCAGTCGACGTATATGCGTAAAACACACTGTGTCCCCTGCGTAGCGCCCGTTCTTTTTTTTTTCTTTCTTTCTTTACAACGGTTCACTTCACTCGCTCGTGTAAAGTGCGAAACCTGACTCGGGACAAAAAAGCGTCTCGTGTCCGCGTTCGGAGCTTACGCGTGTTTCATTTGCATATTCAGCAGGCACGCTCGTGCGCCGCCGACTCTTCTGTGCGCCCACGAGCGGCAGATTTGCGTTATATACGTGAGTACGACGCCTTATCTCTAAGCGTTCTTTTTCTCTCACTGCTGTTTAGAGAAAAAAGAACAAGAAGAAGAAAAAGAACGGGCGGCAGTGTGTGTGGTTACCAGCGTCAACAGCTTTCCTCATTACAATGGCTGCTGAAACGTTTTTTACGTCCCTATGTGATCGGCTGGCCTCCTATATGAACCAGGTAGTATCTTGTAACGATGGAACGTGGCGTAGACGTCTCAGAACAACGCTTTATGCGACTCCGCTTATTCGTACCCGCTAAGTGGTCAACATGAATGGATTTGCAGGGCCTCTCAGAAAATAGCGTCCTCTTTATCTCTTCCTCTTTCATCAACCCCCCTCTCTCTCTTTCTCTCTCTACTCTGCGGACGTATGTTGTAGTTAGGCGGAGGGATGTTGCGTGGTTTGCAGTATCGGGCACATTGAGACGTTAACAAGGTAACTTTGCAAAGCTAGGGTTTCCCAGACTGCGCAGCACGTATAATCTCGTTACCATAGCATTTCATAACAGGTTTCACGGTATACTTGCGATAATTTTGACCGACTCGTAGGATATGAGGATATTTATTTATTTATTTATTTATTTATTTGTTTATTTATTTCCGTTGAGTGAGGCGCATGTGCCAATAGACGTTACTTGAATAAATGACTGTGCAGGCCCTATGGGACTTTAAAAAAATTGTATATTAGTGTCCACATTATTTTATTGGATATTAGAGATTCAAAGCAAACGCGGACGTTTGTAAATTCCCACAGTGACGACGAGACGGGGCAAAGCGTATCAATCGAGTACTTTCTGCCTAACCACTCAGGTCATCCTGATACGACCCAATGAAGAACAATAAGTGCTTATTATAATACTCTGGAAACGCAAACCGACAAGCTTGCCCAGCGGGTTTTCCGCTGCGTTTTGCGGGGGGCGTCGTCGTTCGGGCCTATAGCGCAAACTCTGGGTCCATGAATTATCAAGGAATGTAAATAGAAGCTTTAACGTTGCATTTGTGAAAATGTAAAAAATAAAGTAATATTAAAAAAAACTTCGTATCATGTTGGACGGAAGTTCAACGCGATTCCTTCCTCCCTTTTATTTATTTCTTCATAACTACCACTATGCCGAGAGACACTCTCGATGCGTCCCCCGTTGTTGCGTTTCCCCGGCTATTACGTCACAGGAGACACCGTTCCTGCGAAACGCCCCACGCACGACCCAGTGCAAGCGTCACGGCCCGACGTCGTGGACCGCTCCCCGTTTCCGCCGTTGCCGCATTTCTCAGGCGCCGAGGTCGCACATTAGTCAAATCGAACGAACTGCAATGAATGCAATACGAGCTGGCACCCGTCAGCGGCGGTGGCTGCGTTTTTGTGCGCGATTCTCTTACGCTATAGCTTTTGTCAGCTTGCGGCCAGAAAAAATAACAAAATGCATTGTTCATTAGACGAACTGAACCTTCTGCAGTGTCAATAGGACTTCACTTGTCCTCGGTTTATACTTTGGTGAAGGCGCTACAATTTTCGATGGGTCATTCGACAAGCCGCGTCCCCAGATCCAACATCAAAGGTATTACTTTTCTCTCTTCGAAATTTATGCAACAAAAAACTAATAGTGCACACATCAGGAGCTTATGATTTCATCCTTTTTACGTCAAAATGAAACATCACTGACCACAGAATGATGAAGCATTAGATTGCATACGAATTACAAATAATTGCTCAAACTCACACAAAATAACGCATTACGTTTTTTTCTTGGAACGTAATATCGAGAGCCTTATTGAAACTGTGTTATGTAAATTTGACACATTCGTCGACAGTGCATCATAATTCGCGCTTGAAGGATCCATACTTTCGTCTATAACGACTGCGCTGCTTGGATTTCTTTGGTCACGCTAATTATCTTCTGTGGATGACCGTAAGACATTTTTTGTTTATATTCAGATTGTACCATATTTTTGTTTACCGCTTCCGTTGTTTATTTCTTTTCCATTTTATTAAACATAGTTCACGCATTGTACACGCATTTTTTTTTTCATCGTCGTTGTCGTTAAGTCTATACGTCACGTCGTTAATGACGGCTGAATCCCACCAATTTCCATAACATTGCGTTCTTCTCTGCCCCATTTTGTTCTAACAGGCCAGCAGCAGAGATGTTGAGGTTTACAGCAACTCGGATACTCCGTTTCTGTAACTTCGGCTGTGCAGAAAAAAAAAAAAGAAAGTTACCCAGAAACAAAAATGAACACGTAAAGAAGCGTAGAAGAAAATTGAAAGAAATAATAAAAAAACCTGGCAAAAAAAAGAGTTCGTTTTCCAGAAGACAACTTTGCAATATAACGCAATCGTGCTATACAACGTGTCCCCATTTAACTCCTTTCACAGCGCCTGCCTGACGTCACGCATACTGTGTTTCACACGCAGTTATGCATGTTTTATTTATCACACGTAGAAAGCTTAACTAATATTTACCCATAACTACTGGTACCTGTGTCGTGTCATGCCGTGAAGCTATCGCTTAATCTACAGGTGTACCTACTCCTGCATGTATATACTCCATCGCACCACATAATGGTAGATTCACCAGTGTTGCCCTCAGTGTAAAATTGAAGAGACTATCTACGATCTTTTGCGAACTTGTTTAGGTCTCCATAGAGATCGCTAGACGCTCAAATTTGCTTTAACCAGACTTGATGATTAACCTTTTGCATCGAAGAAAATATATTGGGATCCCGACTTGACCGTTAGTTGATCCGACCAGAAAGCCATACAAGTTGATGCTCATTTTAGCACGCGCGCAGCATAGTGCCGCTAAGGTATAAACTAATTAGTTAAATTTGATATTGCAACTACTACTACTACTACCACTACTACTACTACTACTACTACTAGGCCTACTACTACTTCTACTACAATGATAGCAGTTTAGCGTAGCGATACAATGGTTCACTTGGTTCACATGACGTTTCATACGTGTGATAAGCTGACCCTCGATGCGGTCCGCTTCACAGTCTAAGCACACCAAAGTGAGACCAATTATGCAATTACACTGTCCGGTCACCGCGTTTTGCTTTCTTTTTTAATAACTTTTTCATACTTCTCGCTTCTGTTATCCCATCCGAAAGATTGCCGTTCGAGGCGGCAAAGGCGGAAGGAAAGGCCCTGCGATGAAGGAAGTCGTTTGTTCCCGCAGATTTGCAAAAAAAAAAAAGGAGGTACAAAGCAATGGCGTCGTGACTTCCGGTAAACGAAGTCCAGTGGCGAAGCAAGAGGGATGCCAAGGTAGAATAAGTGTAGACGATGATGCGAACGTGACAGAAGGACTCTTCGCCAAAAATGGTTGCTTGGAGCTGAACTGTCGTTAGCGGTTATTAGAGTGCGCTGTTTCCATCCATTGGTTGCTGTGTTGTTTGGGTTCCTCATGTCTTTTTTGTTTGACTCACTACAGGAACTAAAAAAAAAGCGAGCCCGAAGACCGTAAAGTTCAGAGGTAATCGCTACGCTATGCAGGAATCGCCAAAGGAAGATCACCAATCAACCCAACAGTCGTTCACCCCATATGTGCAAAAACTCGTAGCGCACATGTGCCACAGAAATCGGGCAGGCTCCACTACTGAGAACTGGTCCACTAAAAATGAAGAAATGAACACACTGGCAGCCAACTCACATTACAATTTCAGGATAGATGTAATCAATAACTGAGAAAGACTTTATTGAACCGTCAAGGTTAGGCCTCAATGATAAACCCCGAGGCTGTACGTTTCAGCTTTCCTTGTTAACCATCTATACGAAGTACTGGACCACAGTTTTTTTTTTTTTGTAATTTAGTTCGACTGCTGCGCGCCCCAATACAGCGCACAAAGTGATTCGTTTCTGTGTGCCATCGCATTGAACGTGAATACGCAAGGTATCGACCATTATCATACTGTGTAGAACGTTGTGCACACCTAAAACATTGAATTCACTGTGACCCGTTTCACGTAATCATGTGGCATTAACGAAAATTCTACTTTCGCCGCTGATCAACGTGGCTTCGCTCTTGACACATACAGCGCCATGATTTGTCAAATTTCTGTCTTGCGAACACTTTCGCGAACAATCGAACATTTCCGCGGCGAATATGACCCTTCACACTTTTGTCACTAGCCCGGGCACTGATATCTTTTTTTATCGATAGTTAGTGGTAATTTCCTCCCGTATTTATCGTTCGTTTTCTTGTTAACTGTTTGTTTTTGCTGCTAGCATTAGTATAAGCGCTGATAATCTCCGCAATCCCTTCGCCAAGGGCAAGTGTCTCTTCGCCGCGCAATATCGAAGGCCGTTTCCTGCCCGGCGCGGTTGATTCAGCTGCGAACGCCGGGGGTTATCCGCGATCATTTTTCCATTTCCTGCACGTAGGCGCTTCTCTTTCGTGCGGGAATCCTACCTGGAAAACTTCTTCTGCGGCGTGCTTAGGCCGTGAAGGTGTACCTGCCACACGGCCGGCTGCTTCAGTCCACCTCTTGCATGCGGTATTTATTAAATACAATCCAGTTTTGCGATAACGGCAGCTCTGATAAGAACAGATCTATATCGAAGCTATCTCGACCAAGTGTGTGCAGCGAATTGGAAAGAGACGGCAATATCCATCCCACTGTCTGCTTATAAAAGACGTAAGATTTTAAGTATGTAGTGAAATGTCGTGAAAGCTTCCTCTTTAGTTAACCAGCAAAAAATGTGGCACGTGAATGAATCTAAGTTTAATCTTTACATACGAAACACCCCCCCCCCCCCCAACCCACCCTGTATCAACACTTGAATATGTCTTTTTACCGATAAAAATAAGTGCCTACAATATGGTCCCGGGAAGTTATCGTGCATAGCTGACGCATTCCGCACTATGGCATGCCGGGAACATTGCCGAGACAACATCCGAACAACCTCATGCAAGACGGAGGCCCAAAAAAAGAAGTTCGGTCGCACAAAAACCCCACTACAGTCGGTCGGACAGATGTGCCCCGGGCGAATCAAAAGCCGGTTGTCCAAGGGGACGTGCATTCAACGTGTGCATTCAAAGGTAGGCAGTTACCCCTAATGTCAAATGATATACCTACACGTACAAATATACGTGAAGCACACGCAAGAAATGTGCGGGACTGCACTTCAATGGAAGTATCGGCAAGCCGGGTCGCCGAGACATTCAACGAGGACAGGAATGTATAACCAGTGAATAGGTATAAGAAGTGAGCCAACAAACCAATGAAAACTAGTGTGTGAAAAAAACGCACCTGATGCTCTCACGATGACAATACGAGCAGGGGCCGCCGTCTTGACCCCCCGCGTTAGAGCGAGCACGGGAACAGGAGGAGGGGTGCTCGGTGCTGGGAACGATGGCTTGCCTTAACTTTCTTTTCTTGTTCACACGGCGCACAAGCACGGGGGCACAACACGCACACTCACAAACACACACAAATCGGGGGGCGATAGAGCGGTGTTCTCTACCAGGTGCACCGAGCGGAGCTGGCAAGCCGCCGACGAGGCGAAGATCTTTCAAAAACACGCAGAAGATTAAACAAAAAAAAAACGAAACAAGAACGGAGGGCGTATTCCTCGAAGAAGCAAACAATCTCAATCGAAACAATCAGAGATACAGCGAAGGCTGGCCGGGATGGTCAAGCACAAGATGGGCCTTTGGGTCTCGGAGGCTGAGCTGAAAGCGAACCAACTTGCGGCAGCTGTTTCTCAAGACACCGGACAGTCGCCTGCGTATCCACCACGGTGCCGAAGAAATGAAGGAAAGCACGGCTTCACGCACGCACACTGAAGATAACACTTCCTACGGGCTTTTCTGCTAGCCAAGGACTAGCCGGGGACACACGACTAGTCGGGGACGTCGTTGTAGTTGGTGGAGCTACGGCGAAGCGATGCCCGCGGCACGGCGGTATCCGGTCCCAATCTCCCCGCAGCGCCGACGACGTCGACCGGCACCAACCAGCAGCACGGCGAAGAAGTGGTCGCGGCAACTCGCGGCAGCGGCTGCGCGTGGTACAACCTCGGACGATTCTGCGGCGGCGGCGGCGGTGGAGGCAGCGGTAGAGCAACTCTCGCCGCCAGGAAAGAACGAACGGGGGAGAGCGACTGCGGGAATCTGGCTGGCAGGCCTCTCTGCTGCTTCTCGCGGCCTGACTAGTGGACGGCCGCCGTCGTTTCTGTCTGTTCGATCCGGGTTCCTTTTCACGTGGGGTGCAAGGCGATCGCAGTCGCAGCGACCTGCTGCCTCGGCGGTGCGAACTCCGCGTTGAGTTGGCGCTTCGGAGAGCCGCTTGCGGTTTGAAGGTGTGCGCTTGCTCGCGCGAGATGTTATGAACGCAGAACGGAAACGTGATTGCGCGACAATGTTCGTCGCTTCTTTCAAGAGGAACGGGGGGAGGCGACAAGCGTTGGAGGGAGACGTCGCCTCCGAGGTCCTCTTGAATGAGGCGCAGGAGAAACCGTCACCAAGAAGGCCATACGCGAACGTAAACCAGCTAGAGCGGGAATGATAAAACAAAGAAGACAAATGATACTCGGTGAGGAAGAAAAGGCGAGAGAGTTTAGCCCTACGGCAGGGCGTTGCGTGAAGTATGTTATGGTCTGTGGGTGCAACAGGAGAGTGAAGAAAGAGAAGGCCCGAGGTGGGTTGTTGTTGGCGGTGGTAGTGGTATAGGGGTGGCAGTGAAAGGAGCACGGGTGAGAAGGGCATTAAAGGAAAGAAAAAGAAACAAAAATGATGAAGGTCATTATTCTCGCTATGTTCCTAAAAGACGGGGAGGGAGTGAGTGCCGCTGCGAAAGAGATCGAGGCGAGAAGGAAGCCCGTTTGAGCGAACGGCAAACGCGTTTTTTGGTTTGAGAGCAGATCGTTCCCAGTGACGTGAGCTCTTCGGTCGGCCGGTCCCACCGTCGCATCCAGCCGGAAATTCCAGGCGATTCGAGAAGGAAGCCAGTGGCCCCTTCTTCTTCTCCTTATCCTCCTTGTTATGCTCACCGTTCACTCTTCTTTCCCCCTTTCTCTCTCTTCTGAGAGATTGACTACGTTCACACCACCCCTCTTCTTCCTTTCCGTGCAATCACTCTCCTCCGGTCTCCGTCAGAGCCGCCCTCTCGGACCTGCCACCGGCTCTTCCATTGCCCTCCGCTCTCACGGCGCACCCTAGGAGCTCGAGTCGGCTGGCGGGCAGTTCGCATTCCCTCCACTCTTTCATTGTGTTTCCATTTGCTGCTTTCTCTGTAAACCTGTCAATATATATATTTTTTTTCGTACACAACCTCCTGCACTGCCAGCCCCCACTGGCGGTCGTACAAGAAGACCCGACTTCCAGGATAAGGATGTGAAGATAAGCATCGAGGATGCATACGCGACCGGCGGCACGTCGAACGGTAGCCAAGTAAAACGTTCGAATTCGCAGAGCACAGAGCAAAAGGGTTTCGCCCATCGAGGGTGCCCCCCCCCCCCCTTTCCATGTGTGTAAAACACAGTGGTGTGGTCGTCGCTGTGACCCTGCACGTCCGTAGTACACCCATCAGAATTGCAGAGAGCTTGGGAAACATGCGTTTCTGTAGTGCGAAGATAACCAACACGGAGCGTGCGTACACCTTCAGGATGCATTGCGTTCTTTTGTTCTGACGCTAGCTTTTTGCTTACGCTACCCTTATCGAGGCAAACTTGAAGGGACACTAAAGTCTAATGACAATTTACGTCAGAGTGACAGCTCAATGTATGACAACACCTAAAACGACAATATTATCCACAACTGCCTCGTACTTATCGAGAAATTAAGGTAAATGTAGAAGAACACAAGCGTCGCAGTAGGGCATTTTCAAAATGATCCTGATGACATCAGACGGACTGCCTAGAATTATCACTAGTAATTGATCCAACTGCACTAAATAAAGAGCCTTCCGTGCATCAAGAGATGCAATAAAATGCTGCTTGTTCGTTTCTGTTTGATTCATGGAAAAAAGAACCGCCGGACATTACTATGGGGAATGGCGCAAGTGGTTTAAAAATTCAATTTTCGCGCGCTTACGTGGGACACGTGCTGCCATCAAGCGGGGCGCCGTTGAAACAAAAACGTCTGCAATCTCGAAGCCGATTGCGGGAAATCGATCAATGGCCGTTGTTGCTGCTGTGGCTCCCACTACTTTCTGTCTGCTGCTACCAGCGCAGTAAAGCCGGGCAACGTTGTGCACGGCAACAGTGACGTGAGTTGGTCCGGTCGGTCTGCTTGATGATTGATTTGTGGGGTTTAACGTCCCAAAACCACCTTATAATTATGAGAGACGCCGTAGTGGAGGACTCCGGAAATTTGGACCAACTGGGGTTCTTTAACGTGCACCCAAATCTGAGCACACGGGCCTACGACATTTCCGCCTCCATCGGAAATGCAGCCGCCGCAGCCGGGATTTGAACCCGCGACCTTCGGGTCAGCAGCCGAGTACCTTAGCCACTAGACCACCGCGGTGGGGCTGCTTCTTGAAACGGGTAAATTGAAGTGCGCTTACCCGATGCGGACCACTAAAACGTGATTTTGTTTCAAAATAGGTCCTTCCTTGGCACAAAAGTAATACTACGAGGTTTCTGGAGCGTCATTTCAACAATCAACGTCGACTTAATAATTGCCTTTAGTGTCTCTTTAACACGAAAGAGTTTTGTTGCGCATTGCTGCTCGGATCTTACCCACTGTGGTAACTTGGCGCATATGATGTTTCAGTGATAAGCTGAATGTGGCGGGTTCGTTTCTCGGCCACTCCGGGTGAATTCCGACGGGTGCGAGTTAGTAGACTAGTAGATTAGCGTATATTTAGTAGATTAAGGTGCACGTTAAAAAATCCGAGTTTGTGAAAAGTCATCTGGAGTACCGCACTGCATCAAGCCTCTTTAATTAATCGTACCTCGGTTTTGGCACGTGGAGCTTCAGCAAACTTAGGTTACTGTCGTTACGGTTATTCGACCTTTACCGTGAATTCAGTCGGCTGAACCACAGAATGATGACGCCGCTATGAACGAGCGTGAGCGTAGCCGCAAGTGTAAGCATTAGCGCCAGCTGTTTCGCATCTGCACATGGTTCCCTTTAGTGGGAGATGGTGTAAAGGTTTCTCTATCATTCTACAAGCATGTCACATGGTTTACGCGAAACATGGCCTTTATTCCGTCCAGTGCCTGCGGGGCTTCAAGAGCATGGCGACGGTGATCAAGCTGCGCTCACTGATGAGTTAACGAAAGAAGAATGTACTGAGCAAGCAGTTCACCTAACGAATTGTTGAGAAAGGAGTGTTCGTTTTAGCGAGTCATGAGGCTGTGCGACTAATTATTTTCGTATCATGAAGTCAAGAATTTCTCACGCTGACTGTAGGGTCATGTTTCTCGCTCAAAAAGAATTGCAAAAGTATATACGAGGTAGTTCATGTCTGTGAGCGCACCAATATAATGATTGATGGCGTATATAGGCACAACGTAATCGATCTTCGCCGCCTCGCGTCTTCCACATTGCGCAATGATACCACCGTAGAATTATACTATTACCAGGTATACAAACCATGCAACGCGATTGGCGCTCTCGAGTGTATATGTTGACGTAAAGCAAACACTAGATACTTATACGTTTTCCACGCACTACCAAAACTATTCCTCCCGTACAGGATTGCCGGACGAACACATTTCTGGTTAACATCTGGCTTTCTGTTTCTGATTGAATTGCTTCCTCATAGCCGTCATCGCTTACACATTTCGAGGGCAGCGATCGCGCGCTACTTTAAACACAGAGTGAATAAAAAGGCGCCTTATGTGCAGTTCCGTTGGTACACTTATTAAGTATGGTATTGATTGATTGATTTGTGGGGTTTAACGTCTCAAAACCACCATATGATTATGAGAGACGCCGTAGTGGAGGGCTCCGGAAATTTCGACCACCTGGGGTTCTTTAACGTGCACCCAAATCTGAGCACACGGGCCTACAACATTTCCGCCTCCATCGGAAATGCAGCCGCCACAGCCGGGATTCAAACCCGCGACCTGCGGGTCAGCAGCCGAGTACCTTAGCAACTAGACCACCGCGGCAGGGCTAAGTATGGTATTATTAAATGTGCATACGGGAAAAGTCAGCATCAAGTGCGATGTCAGTTACTCCTTCGCTGGCATCAGGCCCAATGACAAGGATTGGTTTAATGTATGAGGGCATTAATGAACTGCTCATTCAGCGACCATACCAAGGACATCATCAAACGTGAAACGCGTAGTGGTCCCGACCGGAAACACATATATGAGAAGCGCATATATGAGTGACGTCGGCAGCCCAGTACAGTGTAAGCGTGCCGGACCTCTCTTCAGGTTTCCTTCGACGCGAACGGCGTCAAATGGTCTTAGCGTTCGCGTACGGTGAAAACACCGGAAGCTCGGTGACAATGACGACGTATATAGGAACCGCGCCGGCGTCGCACTTCCGACTTGCCCGGCACGACTGTGAGAAAACGGAAGCTGTTCATAGGATCCCATCTTCGCACAAGCGTCATATACGGCGGAGGTTATCCGACTTTAGCCGAACCGAAGCGTTCAAGGGCGTATCTGTTCCTCTTCTACCACGTATTATACGTACACGAATTCTCGCAAATGTGGCCATTTTCTCACTCCAAACTATTGCTTTTTGTTTTTAAACCGTGCACGCTATTATATCTCTTTTCTTTTTTTGTAGCAGTGCGTTTCGCAGAACAGTAAAGGGACTGAATATATATATATATATATATATATATATATATATATATATATATATATATATATATATATATATATATATATATATATATATATATACTACTGCATCTGAATCAATACATGGGTGGTGGGAACATAATCTGCTATTATTAGTCCATTCAAACTAGGGAGTTTTTTTTTTGTATAAATAAACTAAACGAACGAAAGTGGGACCAGCCGTGTTTCTGTGCCTCACCCTAACGTATACTCGTTTACGTCATCCCGAATAGCCCATTTCTGAGATATTCGGTTAATTTTAAACACACGAGGTTACAAACACTATGGCCGTTTAGCGCGAAGAAATGAAGCAGGCAGGTGTCGGGAGAAAAGCAAAATTTAGACTGTCTGACGAACAGTCAAAATTACGCTCTCTTTTTGACCCCTTGACTTATTATCCATTACTTATTTTTATATCACTCTATTATTGTTGGATCTTAACGTCCCAAATCCAGGATATGATTTTGAGTAGCAGTAAACAACTTTATTATTTTTAAACAACCTTATGAATTTGAAGAGTGCCATGGTATAGACGGCTGTGAAAATTTCGACCACCCGGGGTTCTTTGCGGTGGCACTAAATCTAAATTCATGAGCTGCGAACATTTTTCGCCTCCATCGAAAATGTGACCACCGCGACTGCGATTTGAACCCACGACCTCCAGCCAAGCAACCGAGCACCATAAGCGATATAGACCACCGCAGCAGGCACCCGTTGTTTGTTCGCACTAAATGTCCGAATTCTTACGGTATCGTGTCTTTCGCACAAGTTCCACAAACCGTGGAGAACGTTTTCAAGTCACACGTTTAAAAGACGCGGCCTTCAGTTTCCCGTGAAAGAAGTGCTTGCTTTCGGTAAGCTCTGGACGAAGTCGAGCTTGTTCCACGATACACCTTAGCCTAAAACCAATAAAACAACGCAGAAAGATGTCAAGGGTCGGTATCGTCGACTGGCAGAGTTATCCGACGTCTCTGATGAAATCATCCGGAGGCTGTCGAAACAGCGAACACAGCGCAAGCTTCAATCGCCATTCTCGCCATGCGTGTATCTGGCGGAAAAAGAAGAAAACAAAAAAGTCAGGCTGAAACAGGAATTGAAAAGGTTGTGAGAGGGCTTGCGCGTACGCTTATAACTGGTCATTGTTTGCCAAATGCACAGCGCGCATGCCAAGGGAATGAGTGTGACAGCGATGCTGCCGGCGCATTGGAGCTTGCCCCACAACGTCACGAGGTTACGACGTGGTCGATACATTAGCGATTAAAAAATGCAACTGGCTTCGGCGAATCCCCTCGCAACACACGCCGGAGGCGAAAATAACTCTCGGCGGTACCTTTCGCCCGCTTCCACGGAGATCGGATCAGCGTTTTTTTTTTGTTTTTTAAATTATTATTGTTGTATACGCACGCGCATATAGTTCGAACGAACGGAAACTGCAAGAAAGCCCGCGACAGCTTTTTGCAATCGACTCCACACCTGGGCAATAACCGGAAAATAGGTGCATCTGCGTTCAAACGTTTCTAGGCGTGAAAGCAGCACGGTCCTTGTTCACGTGGCACGGACGTGAACATTCCCGTCACGTATAGTATTCAAAGCATGCGCTGTAGCATAAGAGCATAGACTTGCTGCACAGAACTTTTCTTTTTTCCTGCTGCGATTCTTCCAAGCTGCAGCGTAGATAGAGAAACACAAAACGTGTAAGGGAGAGGTTCAAGCTGGTCTGTCTCGGTGTAACAGTGGTTGCTCGCTTGAAGGTCGCAGGTTCGACCCCGGTTTTGTCAGCTGAACTATGTTGGAGGATGCCCGTGTCCGGTCCGATGCACGTTAAAGAACACTAGGCGCCAGAAATTTCGGGAGCCAACCAGTTCGGAATCCCGCATAATCACATCATGTTTTTGGCACGCCACGTATAATTAGGCTCAAGCTTTAAGCTAAGGCGTTGGCGACAAAGGAAAAACAACTGCGAATGTTTCATGATTAAGGCATCAGTCAGAAGTTTATACAAGTAACCCTGAGCAGTCCCGTTCACTTCATGAAAAAATAATTTCATCAATACCAATCAGTATGCAGTCGGCGCAAAGTTGAGGGCGTGCATACAGTCACCCGTGTACACAGCAACAAGCTCTGTGAAGTGGACGATATATACAAGACGCGGTAATCAGCGCTTGCAAGTCCTTGTGGTACTTTTATGTCCCCGATCAAGCAGCATGATCTACAACGCCATGTCCGGAAGCTATCGGAATTAAGTCTACTGCTTGTGCATACATGGGAAATCCAATTCAGGACAGAAGTGAGCTAGGTGTTCCGCAAGAGAAATTAATAAAAAAAGGCTCCCACAGAAATGAAACATATACTGTCTGCTCCTGGCTGAAGCGTACTATAGCCATTTGCGTAATGGTCGGGGATGCAGAACCCGATACGCCATGTGTGTGTCAACCTGAAGGCAACAAAATAAAAAGTAATGTATTTCGTCAACTATAGCAATTGAAGTATTAAGCTACATGTTCTATGTATACATCGAGTTGTGTCACGTGATTTGCGTTATATCTAGCGATTCGTGTTCTTCATGTGCGTTACGTTTTCTCATATATTTGATCGCACTGGACTGGAAAAAAAAAACCTGTATTTGCGAAAATAAGTGCTTTCCTTTCAATTGTTTAAACAGCAGGTGCCAGTCATAATCGCGATGTGTCACTTATTATTAGAGAAGAAAGCTGAGCCGACTAGCGAAACACAGTTTTAATGAGAACGGAAAACGTTGTGATTTCTGGTCTGTCCTGTCTCTGGTTTTCCTGAACAAGTAGATGGTTAGGGCCCAAATCAACTGCAGTGGTCACGACATCGCAGCGTCATCACTGGTATACGCGTGCCAAAAATGACGCGGTCACTTCAGCAGCGACATGGTGTGCTTGCACAATGACTGCACCGCAATTCATAGCGCGACCGGATAATGATTCACTTCGAGTCTTTTTCTCCGAAAACTGTGCACGGCGTCATAGCGTAATGAACACTGTCCTTATAGGTAAACAAAAGCAAGAAATGCGGGAGTTACCCGAGTGTGAAACGTTTCCTTGATATGCGTGGCGGGTAATTTTGCATCGCTCATACAGTGTGCGCGCCTCTGTATATACCGCTCTGGACCACTGTTTCAGACTCTCGTATTATATTATACATCACGCAATACATTCTTGTTTTTTTTCTTTCGAGTATTTCCACGTTTGGAAAAAAAAATATACACAGCTTATACCAGCACCTGGGTAAAACCACGCAATCGTAATGGGCCAAGGTATGCCGCTCTCTGGACAAAACGTCGATTGCCTATAACGAGCCTCGCGATAACTGGACCTTCCGTACAGACGCAGCGCTTCGCTGTATGCTTAGTTAGTGTCGACTCGGGAAAATGCTGACACAAAGTACTGAGTTGACGCGAAAGTGCACGCACACTTTTTTTTTCCTTTCAGAGATAGCACTTATTGTATCAGTAATAGGGCGTCACTATATATAAGAGTACACATTTCATTCTCTTGGTAGCAACGCTTTCTTTTTATAATTATCAGGAGGTCCATACAGCGTAGAAAAAAAGAGAGTGTTTAAATAGATCTTGTTGGAAACATGCAACCAGGTTTATTTATTTTATAATACTACAAAAAAGGGAATGAAAACAGGAGAAAAAGAACGGCGGGCAGGTTAACCAGCCTATAGGCAGCCGGTTTGCTACCCTGCACATGGGAGGGGGATTGCGGAGATGAAAGATACTACAACAACCACAGTAGCAAAGCAGGTGATCGTACATGAAGGAAATTTCTAAGCAATTATACAATAAATGGTATTTTTGACAGCAAACACAAGTGTAGAGAATGGTAATTACCAGCAGCAATACCAAAAAAAAATTTTTGAACAAGTTTCGTGCAACGAAAAAGGAATATATGTATGCCATGACTTAGCCGTGACGACTGTTCTGGCTGAACGGACAAATGTTTATTCCGTTCGAGAACTATCATAGAATTGAAATAGGAGATACAGAAATATTCTATTTGCCATCTGTCATCGCACACGCAAAGGTTGGCGCGCAAGTGACCGCAGTATGTAGGAAACTGACCATAAAGAATTTTGAGTTTCTTTTCATTGTCGAATTACGCTGTGTCAACGAACTGCATGTGACTGAAAACAGTTATAGTATCGAGGGGAAAGATGATTCGAGTGAGGAGAAAGCCTAGACTGACGCAGTTTCATACCTTCGCGAAATGTTAAGTCGTTTTATCACCTGTGGGAACGTGCCTTTGATAGAATAAACTTAAAGCTACGGACTTATAATGCAAAAATTTATTTAGCTGTTGTTGTGAAATCAGTGAAGCCATCGAGCTACACACTAGGTAACCGTAGATGTCGGCGAACAAGCTGTCAGGCATCATAGAGAATGACCTTCGCCAAAGGCGATCGCTTCGCGAACTTTGTTCATTGTTAGCACAGTGCACAATAGACGCGAAAATGGTTAAAAAATTTGAACACTTTTCACCGCATGCCTCACACGACCTTCTTCATCCACCATATCGTCGAATAGTCTAGTGATGTGAAAAAAATTCTATAGGAAAAAAGAGTGTTATAAAACTTGAATTTGCAAAATAAGATCTCCGCGAATTCCCTCTATTTTCCCAAGTAGAGTGACCCGTGTGACCTGAACGAACCTAACCGAGTGGAAACTACCGAACCGCCGTGGGCCGGCTTCCGTAACCTTCGGTAAAAGCGCAGTGCCCGTCATCGCATCATCAATGGCGTTCCCGTAATGTCCTCTACCGGCGCGCCTCTCAACAGACCCTTCATCTTCCTTCTCTCTCATACACACGTTGTCTATAGCGCCAGAAAAATAAAAAAGGCAGCGCTAACAAGGACGAAGACAGTTGCTACTTGAGACTCGGTTTGATAAAAAAGTATGCACAAAATAGAAGAGAAAGAAGGAGGGGGGGCTGAAACAAAAGCTTTTTGGGGCCCGCGTTCTCTCCCTCCGAGCTGTCTCTCCTTCCCCACGAACCGACGTCGTCTCCGAAGGGCGTCCTGGCCAACGGACCGGAACGAGCACCTCCGTCTATCAAGGCGTCCCATCTCTCTCCTTAGATCGCGGAACACCGGAGCTCACGGGGGCGCCCCGGAATATAGGAGAGTGGCGGACGACGAGAACTGACCACACGACGATGCGGCAGCAGACCATTTGCGATGGCATTGCAAGAAGCGCCACGATGGAGAGGTAGATAGTGAGAAAGAGAGATGGAGATATACAAGACCACATGAAGCCGGGAGCGTGGTATACACATACGAGCGCACATCCATATGAGAGAGAGGGGGCAGACCAGCCGAATCACGGTACATCCGGCCACGAGAAGGTGCCTGGCGCGCTCGCTACGCCCTAACCATTGTTCGAGCATCTTCGCGCCATCATCCACGATTGTTGTTTGCCGGCGTGGCGTTTTTCGTAGAGGAGGAGCGCGTGCGCGGTTTGTGTGTGTACTATATACGTGCTCTGGCGTAACCCCTCGCTCCCCTTCTTCACCCTTGCACCGCTCCTCCTTTATCGTCAGAGTTCCGTCAGCCACTCCTCTTCTGTAGCCACACCACCATCGTAGTCTGGGGCTCGCTCGACCAGCTATATAGCGTGCGCTTCGTGATCACACCATAAGGTGCTAGGCGCGGAACAGTCCCACCGCCAGGCGGGAAATGTGCGCGTTGGTCGACACTCTTGTGCGTGTGCGTCTGTATGTGGCGCCCATTACAAAAGACATCCGGCTATAGCAGACCTGCCCATCCAGACCGTACACGGCACACATATTACGTGTCTCTCCCGTAGAGCTCTGTATACATACGTCATACACGCCGTGTGTCCGCAGCGGAGATTTTGAACGTTCTTATCGAGTGAGCTTGTAGGAGATGCGCATCATGCAATGGCTCCTTCTATATTCAATAACATGTTGGGGCCACGGAAAGCGACGAATGTTGCGTTGTGTTATAATAGAGTTCGTGAAATACGAAAGCAACTCTATTCAGGGAAAAAAATAACAATCTCCTGAGGATTGAGAAATAATAACGGTGGGACGAGATAGATTAGAGATGCGTTCACCTGTGACACAATAAGTTACATGGCACGTGATGAAAAAGCATGCAGAAATTCGTCAGCTCTGGGGCCACGTTGCATCCAGAGCGATTAACATAAATGAGACATTCAAGCAGGTTAGTGTTTTCTTCGATAACTTGGGCAATAAAACGGCTGTCCGAGACAAGTGACAAGTGGATAAGAAATGTGGTAGAGTATAATCCCCAGTTCCTTCGAACACAACTCTATACAGCCTGTGTACGATCGCTGCAAAGAGCATTCAATCAGCGTCAGAATAATAAAAAAAAATGGTGTAATCGTGACTCTTTCATTGCTATAGTGTAGAAAGACTGTCACCGATGCTGGCACTGGCGTTGAGAAGGACAATGAACCGCCTCTAAAGGGCGTCGCCTGTATATGGGCACATATAGACGAATACGTACATTTTGTTTGTCTGCAAGCCCAGGGCTTAGAACTGGGACGGCGGGGGGGGGGGGGGGAAGAGTTGTCGCCTTGGGTGGGACCGAAACCCTCTACGTGTGAGACAGCGGACTTGACCACAATTCGCCTGGTGACAGCAATGCATATATAAACGAAGACACCAATGTGCTCACAAACACGTGCGCATTCACTCAGGAAGGCTCTGAGCTGCCCTTCCCCCTCTCCACACTTCGAAGAGCTATAGGCATCAAGTTGAGCAAAGGAGAAAAAAAAATAATCTTTGAGCCATGTTGCGTCCCTGCCTCCCATTACGTGTCTTTTCTCAGTGCAGGGTAGTAAATTGGATTTTTATCTTTGTTTCACGCATGCGAGACAATAAAATAGGGATGCTGAAGTATGGAACTAGTGTTGAATAACCGAGTTGGAAATAAACTTAGTTCAGCTAATTTAGAAACTTAATTAACTTAGAAATAACTAAGTTAAAAAGAGAGAAAGTTATTTGTTTAAAACAGAGAATTCTTCCAGTGTATATGTGTATCGGTGAAGGCCATTGAGGACAGGAAGGCTGTTCTCGCGCTACAACTATCGTCATGTCATACCAACTAGCCCCGACTGCCACACTTCTAAGAATCAGGAGGGCAAGAAAAATAAATGGAAATATGTGATCGTGGCATGTGGATGTGAGAACACATTTATTGTGATGTAAGCCATTTTTGAGCTATTTTTCTGCAACTGCTATTCAAAAATTTGAGCCCGTGTCTCGCGTCGTTCTTCGGAGTAGACTGCACAATGTACCGCAATATTTTATACAACATCTGTACTCGCCCCTGACAGTTCATCCGCGTCCGCGCTTATCGGTTACAGGACGCGTGTGACTGTGATCGAAGTGCCACATAATGTCTGAGGAGAGGCTGTACAAGCCGAATGGACCACGCGCTGTTCTCATATTCTGCGCGGCTTTTTCGCTTCTCCGCGTGGCACGCCGACCTGGTCTTCTAATTCTGTCAATCACCTGCGCGGAGCGCATGGTTGCTGTTATTTGCTTGGGCGGCCGGGTCGAGTATGCCCGGCTCACGCCCCGCTCGTATCTAGGCTAATACTTGGCGGGATGCTTGTTCACGCAAACACGTGTCGGACGTGTGGCAGTGGTCGCGTAACAAAAGAGAACAACCAATCAACGCTGATCGTTAATGCAAACAGTTGACCATGCACAATCTCATTGTTATCGGATTTTGTTGGTGGTTACTGAACAACAGAGCAATGCACTCTTGAAAGAACGCTTCCAGTACAGCTTTCAATGACAGTGTATACGGTAAACCGCTGTCCATCATGCTACTGTTGTCAGCTCACACTTTGTGTTCTATATAACTTCGGGAACTTCGGCCAGACAAGCAGATGCGTGCGGTAAGAGTTCTTCGCTGCTTTTTAGTGGGCTCCTTTAGTTGACGTTACCCATTATTTTTGTTGCACCGTGGATTGACTTAATTTTCGTGTCGCCTTTATATGAGCACATGAAGAAGTACTTGTGTAAAGTCTAACTCTAGTGTAGCAGGTCAGCGAAGCGTTTAGGACCGGCATCTACAGAAACTTGTCACGGTAGAATTATTCGTGTGAGAAAGTTTAAGCCAATCCGGAAGCCTGAAGTTAGCGGAGCTGACTGGCCAAGGGCGAAAAGCATTTGCGGACTGAAAGCTTCGTCAATTCTGTTTTCGCTGTTTTCACAATAAAGCCGCTTTATTGCAACGCTACTTAGTGATCAAAATCTTTCGAAAAGGACAAATATGTTCGTAACGCTATAAGTAACACTAGTTAAAAGACGCACGTGATGTGTGAAACAAACCGCTTGTACGTGTGATCAATATGTAGATGATTTCGACAAAGGTGTTCAATATGTAGATGATTTCGACAAAGGTGTGAAACGAGCTCAGCGCTCTCATTGTTTCGAACGACAGGGCAACGATGAGTGCCGCCACTTTTTCGCCTTGATTAAAAATTCCTTAACAGTGAGTGAGCAGTTAGGTGCCCGTAGCAATTACCTGTCGCAGTGTCTCACCTAGTGACGTCAGCAAGTTGAGTGCGTGTTGCGTACGCGAACGCGTCAGCATCTACTTGTACAAAGGTGATGTTTGAAACTTGAAACATCGCCCTCGGGAAGCCAGTTCAAAGAGTACGTTTACGTGGTGTAATGGCATGCCTGACTTTCTTACACGATTGCGAGGAGCCGGTGTTCTTCCCTCTATCGGTGTAAGCGTTATCGTCACTTGACTTCTAAGCAGAATGCAATGCATAGTGCGACGATAGTTATAGCGCGAGAACAAAACGACGACACAGAGACAAGAAGGACACGAAAGTCTCTGTGTCGTCGTTTTGTTCTCGCGCTATAACTATCGTCATGCCATACCAACTAGCCCAAGCTGCCACGCATCGTGCGAATATGGTGCCACGACACACAGGTGCATTGCTGTAAACCGACCAACTTCCCGTACGCGTCCTCCACGCACGGCGAAAGTCGTGCATCACGCGTCTTTCGGTGGCAAACGAAAAATGACAAAATAATGCCCCTGCCCAGTGTGGGCCATTCCCCCGCAATATGTAATTGGCCCGATTTTCCATACGTCATTGCGTTCTATCGTACATGTGTGTATACAATGTTTGTACGGGGCGCACTAATCTCACCGCTCTTCACGCCTCCAGAGGGCAAGCTAAGCAGCAAAGATGGATGCCCGGCACTGCGAATACGCCCGGAGCGATGGCGATGATCTCCGAAGGACTTGACCATCCCGTAAGGCGGCACGTCGCATTAAACGCTGCACTCCTCCTCCTCCCGACTCTAATACCCCTCGTCCGTCTTCTCTCATCTCTCCTCTAGCTAGCCGATATACTAGCGTGAATATACACGCGAATACAAACACATGCGCACACCTGCGCCGCGAATTTGCTCGTTTGTAGCGCACATGGCTTTTTGGACATAGACTCGCCGTTGCCCCTTACAAGAAGAAGCAAGAGGAATGGAGAGGGAAAAATTGCGGCACGGAAGAGAGGGAGAGTGGGTGCATGCGGTAGGCGGGGCCGGCATTGATGGCCACTTTCTCCCGCCCAATTACCCGAGCAAGATCCGGATGCAGGGGCCATGGTGCGCGTTCATAGAAGGCACCGCCTGCACCCCTCCGGGCTCCTCCGGTCCGGCCGAGGAGTGTCCACGGGGGCCCCCGTGCTTGGCAGCGCGCCGACCAGTGCTCGTTGCACGCTCATCGTCCGGGATGCGAGCTCACGGGCATCAGCTCGGCTATAGAAGATCAATCTGGCATGAGGGAGCCGCGAGAAGGCGTTTACCTTCAGAACGTTAAGCTATACGCCTCGCCAAGAGATGCGTAGATAGATTTCTTCGATTCGTTGGAGCACGCTGGTTCAATGTACACAGATGTGGCCTGTCTATTCCCTCCGAGACCCCATTCTCGTACACTTTTCTGTGTTTCGTTTTATTCCTTTCGTTATTTCTTCGTTTTTAATGTGCATTAGAGATAGCGTGGAACGACAAAAATTTTTGTGGTAGGTGGTAGGGATTATTCGCACGAATAAGCAAGGCTTGTATACAGGGATACAATAGAAAAAAAGCAGGCAGTATACAGACGTTCTGCTCATCTTGTCTCTTCCTTTGTGTCCGAGTCCTGTGTTTACGTCTTGTGTCTGCGTCTTCGCACCTTGCTTAAGTCTATGCGATGAGCCGTTCGGAAGTAATGTTAATTGGATTCACACATCGGTCCTCCTGAGCTGGTGTGGAGCGTATAGCTCAGAGGCTATAGCCACCGTATATAGCCACCGTACAGTATATAGCCACCGTACAAAGTCTTGATGAGGATATGTCATCTTTTGCGGAATATTTTTTTGCTACTCCAAAGGGTACTTGGAGAGTTGTGGTGCTTCGATTAGGACCCAACGAGAACTACCATAACGAGCATGTCCACGTTATCATTCTATTTTTTTTTTCCTTGACCAGCACCCTGCATTTTGACTTTAGGCAAGATGAACATCTAGAGCATTGGAAACCGGTTGGGCCATGAACAGGGCATGCAAACGGCGACTTTTTTCACCTAACACGACTACCCGAAACTACTATACTCTTCCTCCTTTATTTTCATGCAGACTATAGTCGACACACTCAACACCCTCAACAAGTGTGTTGGAAATAAAGAGGATCCCGATTATGATTCTGAATCACTTCATTCGGACCTCAAGTTTCGTCAAAACCGTATAGTGTCACTGCAGCTGACGTGACTAAAATACAGCGCACAATGATAGCCGTTTGATCCAACTCCAGTGGACTACCGAAAGTTAGGGCAATATATAAAAAAGGCAGACTCGATCGGCTCGGATACAGTTACTAATGGCATATTCGGTTGGCCACTCTGGTCCTCTAGATCAGAGTCGCCAGAGGCAGAGGCAGCTCGCAATCGGAACTAGAGAGGCAGCGTATACCAACCGAATACATCGGCGATCTCATACCGCTTAGAGCATCTTAAGAGCAGCAAACAGCAGCGGGTTTGTAGCGCCACAGTGGTATGCTTCCGGGTAAACATTGCTGCGCCGCGTTAACAAATGGTGCCGATCAGTTCAGTGGACATCTCTGACATGTCTGACCTTTCCTATAGTCGTTTATTGCGATAGCAATTATATGGACCCTCTCAGCTGGATTTCGCCGTCCGCGTCGGCGCCGGGCGTCAATGTCATGCACCGTATATATATATATATATATATATATATATATATATATATATATATATATATATATATATATATATATATAACTCCAGCACGTGGATTCGAACGTGGGACCTCCGTATCGTGAATGCGGGACATTAACTACTGAGCCACCAGAGGTATTCCCTCCAACGTTCCAACGGCAAGATATTCATATCCACCACTTACCGCTGTTGGCGGGCATCTCGAGGGGAACTATTGTGTTTTCAGCATTATCAGCAAGATGGCTCAGTGAGCGCGCGGTGGCTTTCATCTCTCACGCGTACTTTGGCCCGTGTAGAGAGTAAGGGGGGTGTACGCTCGATCGCGCGCTCTTATCTTGCAATGGGGAGAATCGTACGTCGTGGCTAGCTTTTGAGTTTCCTCAGAACGATTCTGTTGTAGTTACCGGGCACACAAAGGTCAGTGCAATCGTTGCACAGCCTCCGTTTGCGGAAAGGGTGCGCTTTTCAGACACAGCGAAGTAACAACTGAGACGCTTATTCGTGTTAATCTGTACCTGTGAGTACGTTTCGTGCGTCTTTTGTGCGTGAGAAACGTGGGCCACGTTTCAATCTGCTTGCCATTCTGCGCATTAACTTCCAATTTGTTGCTATCGCGTTCATTGCTTCGCCTTTGCGGCAAAGCTGTGACTTTTTTCTCACTCTTTCAAACATGTTTGGATGTAGCGAAAGCCTTCTGAGCTCAGCACAAAAATGCATGCGGTGGTCGTCATCGTCCGAGCTGCTACTTACAAGGCAAATCACGTGGATGTCGGCGAGCTGCTCTAACGACAGCATTCATATCTTCTCTGCCTTCGCTAGCCGTCTCGTTATTGACATGGGGCTTTTATGGTTTCATAGATGTGAATTCTTCCCTCCCCCCTCCCCTCAGCACGCTCGAAAACACCACTAACAACACACGTGCACGAAGCACTACGCGCCCTCCGATGCTCCCTTTCGAAATTCACGCTCGCGCTCCTCACCTGCGTGGTTCACTTGCCGGCAGCCTCGGGATTGGCTGGCTTGTGTCACTTGATCTGCCCTCCCGGTCAGTTAGCGCCGTGCTCTCACTTCAAAGTCAGAGTGGTCGGGAATTCTCTGAGTCACAGGCTGACGAGCAGAAACAAGCAACCGAAACAGTACGAGCGCTTGAATACTAACCGAAGGCGCAGCCACTTTTCAGAGCGCTCCAGAGCGCTCGAAAACGCCTAACAAATTGCGCCATAACACACCCCTACACACCTAGACTCGGATAGCGAGCTCACTGATTTCTAATAATTAATCCCACGGAATCCGTTCCACTCTCAACTCGCTTGAAATAAATCCAATACATGAACATGGATTATGCAAGCTTATGTACTTGGACTGATTCGGACCGATTTCGTATAGCTCAAATTTATCAATACCTGACCTGCCAGCCCACCGAGGTTGTTGTGAGTGTGTGAGAAAAACTTAGAAAACAAATACACTCGTGGCACCTTCAATTATCCATAAGTCGTATCTAACCATTTTATATGTGAACCTATAGTATTGAGACTTAAAATCCCGTACAGTCCCACATATCTATCTATCTATCTATCTATCTATCTATCTATCTATCTATCTATCTATCTATCTATCTATCTATCTATCTATCTATCTATCTATCTATCTATCTATCTATCTATCTATCTATCTATCTATCTATCTATCTATCTATCTATCTATCTATGTAGCCGTTTACGTTTGGGTGCTCTCGTGGTCACCTCCTTAACTTGGCGTTAACAAAAATTTGCATGGGAGGATAATGTGGTTGGACAAATATGAAGCGCTGGTCAAGACAAGAATAATGTCACAATACCGTCACGTACGTCGTCAAACACTGCCCGCCAGACAGTGACACATACCCTTGGGTGAGTATGTGCCGCTGGTATGCGGGTATGTGCCACAGGTGATTGACACTTAGTGCCTACCCAGGTACGGCGGGAACACACGGACAATTTTAAAGTGCGGGCTTTAAGAAATACCCGACATCGGTAGGGTCGACCCGAGGAATGCAAAGAATAAATGTCAGGGTCCCAACTTTCTGAACCAAGGCATTCTGCGTGGCAATGAAGCAGTTTACCACAGAGCTACGCCAGGTCTCGGAACTACTTGTCAAATAGACGCTAATATTCGTGAAACGTCAATAATGGTTGCAGTGCTGCCTACCCAATTTTATAAGCATAACATATCTACTCCTTTGATAGAGCTGTCACGTCGGGTGAACGCCAATTGTTGTTAGTTGCCATGCGCTGAAGTTTATTTATGTAGCAGTGTCCAGGGCCAACATCCTCGCGAGCATCAGCGCTTCATATGTGCTACTAGTGTTGATAATACGCATGTTGATGATAACGCATGGCGTCGTTGCGCAAGTGCCAGCAACTGGTTATATGAACATCTGTAACTCTTCAACATATGTCTGTACGTGCAACACTTGTACGTATATTTAGCGCCCTTTCGTGACGTGTCACTCAATAAAAAAAAAATGGAACACAGTCACCTTCCCTCCGAATTCTTCGCATAACGTCCGTTCCCAGGTACGTGGGATCTGCCGGATTTTCGGGGTAGACCTTGCTCATGTACGGGAGCTTGCGGGTCTTTGTATGGGATGTCACAATTCCATGTATATTGAAGATGTGTGGATCACGCGTCAAATGATCAAAAATGGAAAGGATTATGCGGTTTGATAAAAGGAATGATAGAGATTGACAAAGAGACACAAGAAGTGTTTTGAATGGAATTTCTGCACATGGGGTAAATATATTGTTTTTTTGATAGATGAAGACTGCCAACCCGGACCATCTGGAGCGCTAGCAATGTTCTAGAGACAGCGTGTTCTGACCAATGGTTTCATCATTTAGAAGCCCTCATTTTGCCCTGTGTGTACGGCCGAGCAGGACATGCAGCAATAACGTTAGCGGGACTGCTCAGTGCGCTCCCATAGTGGAGTACGAAGTACTCAAAATCGTTAAACATTTTTTTCGAAACATGGCGCGCTGCTCTCCAATAGTTGAGAACGAAGCACTCGAAACTGTTGAACACTTTTTCTACGTATATTGATTGATTGACATCGCTGCAAGGGACGGCTTTCAGCTCTCCCATAGTAGAGTACCAAGTACTCTAAATCGTTGAGCACTTTTTTAAAACATACGTCTTTGGGGCGGCTTAATGCTCTCTCATAGAAGTGTACAATGTACTCTAAATTTTTAGACACATTTTTTTTTTCTAAACACTCTCGACCGCCTCGAAAGGTGGAGAATGGTCCAGTCGGCAACATGCCCGAACTGCTTCCTTCGGGAAACAAATAATCATTTTCTGGGGCATTGTGTTATTACTCGTGTTTTTTTTTTTTTTGTAGAGCCGTACCTCCTGGATTTCGCTGCCTCAAAGTAAATCGCTTCGTTTCTTCTGGGCGTTGTTCGCGAGGCCGCTTCGCTTGTCTTCTCATTGTTGCCGGCTCTTTCTGCCTCTGGCGCAACCACTGCGAGGTGGTTGCAGCGGGCCGCCGCCGCCGCTCGCTCTTCCCGATCCTAGCTGCTGTCTGTTTTGTCGGAGGAGCTCTTCTTCCTCGGCGAAGAGGAATTCTTTCAGCACTGGTCTTGCTTTTTTGTGTCGGTCTGTGACGGACGAGTGAAACTTGTCTTTTGGCCGGCCTGGTACTAATAGGCTGATGTGTCGATGCGACGGCAGAATTGACATAAGCCAACATGTAAATATGCGAAATGTACATATTCATGTTTTATTTGTGCCTATTGTTTACCTTGCAATATTTATATGCGCATCTGCCCTTTTGTGACACGTTTTTGCGAGGCTGTGTTTGCGTGAACCATCGAATGAACATATTCTTTCCACGTCATTTCGTATCCATGTTCATGTAAATGAAGTCTGTTTTGTCATCATCGTTATTGTGTGTCTAAGAAGAAAATATTCTGGTGAAATGTTAGTGACGTCTGTGACAATAAATTTTTCTAAACACGTTGGCTCGCAGCTGTCGGTCACCGGTACGGAGTACTCGAAATAGTTAAACACTTTTCCTAAGCACATTGGCGTGGCAGAGTCATCTATGTACAGTAAAATAACTGCAGCTGTGTAGACACTGTTGATTATCTCTTCTGCTGCTGTCCTCAATTCAAATAGGATCACCGGATTCTCACGTGTACCTTGAAGAGACTCAATGATCGGCGCTTTACTGCAGGAAACACATTGGGAGCCTGGTCTCACGCAGTGATGCCAAACATAGGGATTTATCCCTAGATTTAGAGATTTTCTATCTGCGTTCGTGGATTTGGCGTCTTTTTGTTGAATCAAGGCATTATTGTAAGCATCTGTAAATGTTAGAATACGCAGGTTGATTACTGGTGCGACTGAGTAATCACGCTTCTTAAACTGAATAGGCTGTAAGAAAAGATAATCTTGGCTATTTCCCGTTCTCTTTTCATTTGAGAGAGTTTCCGATTGTTTGCTGGGCAGAGTGAAAGAGACAGCAGTTCTGTAACGCGAGCTTATTATATGCTGAATACTGGGGTAACTGAAACTTTTTCATCGCGAACGCGCATATCGAGTACCCTGAGTGATGTCTGCTCTAGTAAACAAAGAAAAATGTTTTCTTGCAGTTCACAGAAACAAAGCCAAATTCGAGCTCGCTGCGCGCCTTTGCCGTGAAGCCTCTATGTTAAATACCAACTGAGCCAGGATGCTTAGAGCACCGCTGCGGTGGGCACTCGGCTGCTGACCCGCACGTCGCGGGATCAAATCCCGGCTGCGGTGGCTGCATTTCCGATGGAGGCGGGAATGTTGTAGGCCAGTGTGCTCAGATTTGAGTGCACGTTAAAAAACCCCAGGTGGTCGAAACCTCAGGAGCCCTCCACTACGGCGTCTATCATATTCATATGGTGGTTTCGGGTCGTTAAACACCACATATCAATAATAAATCAGGATGCTTAGAGAGAAACGTGTTCAGGGTAGGCCTGAAAGTTGGGTAGGCTCGTATGACTTTATTATTATAAATATTGAGTGATGAAAACAGACGAAGGGACTGTTCAGGTATTTTCAGTCTTCCCATCGTGCGATTTTGGTAAGAGCAAACGAAGGGACAAAATATTCGTCCAAGCGGAGAGGTGATAGAAAGTGCCGAGGGAAAGCGTACTTATCCGCCAATAAAAATGGGCTCATGTATCTCTACTATAAATCATGGAACAGTGATTGCTAATGAGGGAAATTTAAAACTGGCCACTGCCTCACAGGCTGCAATTAAGTACAAGGAAGGCGCTACAGATTTGCACTTCACCTGAATGCGTCGAGTGAGCTAGACAGACAAATCTGTTTCTGCAGCATATGGCGCCGCCTTGGAGCCGTTTATATACAACTTCACAAGACATGTATAAAAAAGATGTAAATTGATTGGTAATGTGACGTTGTTTGTTTTTAACGTACAACAACCGGAAGCACTGGGCCACAGTAACCATATACTTTGTTAAAAGTGAATGGTCTTAATATAGACGTTAAAATGGCAATCTAAGACTGTTATCTTTTAGTAATCTATGGAAATTTCAGCGGTCAATGTGGGGGTAAAACGCTGTCTTACGTTGGCCTCACTGGTCTCACAGCACATCAGCCCAGAAAGTCACACGAGTGCTCTTGCAGTACTTGGAGGCAACAGCCCTGAGCGACCGCTTATGAAACCCTTCATTGTGTGTGTGGTGTGAAATGTGATTCTCATTCTCTTTCTCGCTCTCTTTATCTCGCTCTCTTTATCTCGCTCTCTTTATCTCCATCCCCATATGATGACGTCGTCGTGCCACGTCACGCTATTCAAAGTTGCATCAATGTCACAAATCTTGGCGTCTTGTGACGTCATGATGGCGTTATAACATGGTGATTGTTTAGCGTCGCTTTGTGTTGACGCTGACGCCGCCGATGGTCAGTTTCAATGATTGATGAGGCATCTAAAGCTTGTGGCTTTAAATGTTAGACATGCTGATAAGGGTCCTTTTTTTTTTCGGATCAAGTAGTACAGCGCACGAGCAGTGCTCTTCGGTGGCCCCCAGGTGGTTCATGCTTGTTGGTTTCATTCAGACCGCAGAGCTCACTTTCGTTCACAGATATCGGGAACAGACCACCGCCATTTTAGGATAAAGAATCTCCAACGATAACTCGCACGTTTTAAGAGATTGTCAACGAAGCTGCGCGCACACCGTTTTCTTCTTGGAGGACGAGGATCAACGCCACCGCGAGCCCGACCAGCGAGCTGGAGATCGTTCGCCGTATACACTCTGCGCAGCTGGGCGGGGTTCCCCCTGGCATCACCATTCATTCACCCTGGTCTCCTTCACCGTTTCTGTTAAGGTCCATTGCCCGCGTCGCTCTTTTAATTAGCTGACTCTCTCACCCTGGCTATAAACTGC
>NC_134701.1:160003600-160141100 GCF_043290135.1 Rhipicephalus microplus
AGCCGGGAGATAAGGTGAAATTTCCAATGAAGCTGGTACCCGTAATCACTGAGCCCTTTCGTCGGTTGGTAATTGACACAGTAGGTCCTTTGCCCAAGACAACTTCAGGCTACCGTCACATCCTGACCTTAATCTGCCCAGCTACTAAATTTCCAGAGGCGGTCCCGCTAAAAGAGCTAAGTTCCGTCGAAGTAGTGAACGCACTTCTGTCCGTGTTTGCCCGGGTAGGCTTTCCTGCCGAGATACAATCAGACCAGGGCACCATTTTCACGAGTGCCTTAACGACAACCTTTCTAGAGCAGTGTGGCGTGAAATTATTGCATAGTTCAGTGTACCATCCGCAGTCGAACTCGATAGAAAAGCTTCACTCCGTGATGAAGTGAGTGTTAAGAGCCTTATGTTTTGAACGAAAAACTGACTGGGAAATGTGCTTACCTGCAACGATGTTTGCACTAAGAACTGCACCACATGAGACAACAGGGTTTACGCCAGCGGAACTTGTTTACGACCGCAGACTGCGGTCTTCTCTTCGTATGCTGAGAGAGTCGTGGGAAGGTCAGGGTGATGATCCTGTAGTCCTCACCTTATTGGATCGTCTAACAAAAGCCCAAGAACTGACCGAGAGTGCGATGACCAAAGCACAGCAGAAGGCTAAGCTTTACTACGATCGGACAGCTAAAGCGCGACACTTTGCTGTAGGAGACAGGGTCATGTTGTTGAGGCCCTCCCAAAAGAATAAGCTTGAAGTGCAATGGGTCGGCCCGGCCGAAATTACTCGAAAATTGTCTGACACCAACTATGTGGTAAAATTACCAGGAAGTCGTAAGGCACACCAGGTGTATCATAGCAACTTACTCAAACCCTACAAAGAGAGGGAAGCCATCGTGAACATGACTTTAAATGTTCCGGAAGAGGTTCCGGCAGAAATCCCTGAATTAGCTCCCGAATCGGACGAAGTCCCGATCGAGAAAAGAGTTGAGGATTTAGCATCAAAGTCACAACTGACAACGAAGCAGAAGCAGGAATTGCGTGGTCTTTTGACCGAGTTTCAGGACAGATTTGTAAGCGAGCCAGGCCGGACATCCGTCCTCACTCATGACATAGAGCTTACCTCGTCGGAACCGGTAAGATCTAAGACGTATCGGGTGTCACCTCGCCGGCTTGAGCTAATAAAAGCAGAGGTTAACAGGATGCTGGAATTGGGTGTGATTGAGCCGTGTGAAAGTGATTACACTTCCCCGTTAATTCTTGTGGAGGTACCCGGCCAAGATCCGCGTCCTTGCGTAGACTATCGTAAGTTAAACCTCATCACCAAGGATCAGACATACCCAATTCCCCACATTGAGGAACGCGTCGAGAGGGTAAGCAGCGCGCAATTTATCTCAACGCTAGACCTAGTGAGAGGTTACTGGCAGGTGCCGCTCACCGAGAGGGCGAGCCGGTATGCTGCATTTATTTCACCAATGGGGACATTCCGCCCTAAAGTGTTGAGTTTCGGCCTAAAGAACGCGCCTTACTGTTTTTCAAACTTAATGGATAAGGTTTTGCGGGGTCAAGAGGACTTCGCATTGCCTTACTTGGACGACGTCGCCGTGTTTTCCTCGTCCTGGCCAGAACACTTGGCGCATTTGAGAGCAGTACTGACACGCCTACGCGAAGCAGGTTTAACGGTAAAGGCGCCCAAGTGTCAGCTAGCACAAGCAGAGGTACTCTATCTCGGGCATGTTATCGGTCGAGGGCATCGCCGTCCCTCTGAAATGAAAGTGGCAGCTATCCGAGACTTTCCCCAGCCCCGAACGAAAACCGATATTCGGGCTTTTCTTGGAATAGCTGGTTACTATCGTAAGTACATCCCTAGATATTCCGACATTGCCAGCACTCTTACTGACGCGTTGCGCAAGACCGAGCCCCAAATGGTCGACTGGGATGAGGAGAAAGAAAAGGCTTTCCGCGTTTTGAAAGCGGCCTTGTCGAGCCAACCTTTGCTTAGTTCACCGGACTACTCGAGGCCTTTCATAGTCCAATGCGACGCTAGTGATAGAGGCATGGGGGCAGTTCTTAGTCAAAGGGATGAGGGGGATCAAGAGCATCCCGTCCTCTATGTTAGCCGGAAACTCACTCTTCGCGAGCAGGTTTACAGCGCTAGCGAAAAGGAATGTGCGTGCTTGGTTTGGGCAGTCCAGAAACTGGCTTGTTATATTGCCGGAAGCAAGTTCATTGTGGAAGTGGACCACTGTCCTCTCACCTGGCTACAGACCATGTCCTCTAAGAACGGCCGCCTGCTGCGTTGGAGCCTCGTTTTGCAACAATATACGTTTGAAATACGCGACAAAAAGGGTGTACTCCATGGCAACGCTGATGGCTTAAGTCGATGCCCCTGACGCGAGAGGATGTCTCGAGAACTCTGGCATTTTTTTTCCTGACCTAGACAAGAGCTAGTGATTGTTTTTTTACTCTTTTAGGTGTACTTGTTTGAAAACGTTGAAGACACGGCTATCCAGGGTTTCGGGTTCGGTGTGCTTCCAGTGTTGTTGTTTTGTGTCACCTTAAAGTGTGAGTAACATTTTGAATAAATTGTGTATTTCCTTTAATATCAGTTAAAGGGGAAAATTGCCTGGTGGAGTTTGGCGGAATTGTCCGGCGCTCACCGGCTGAGTAGTTGTGTTTTCATGTGCGTATGTGATGTCTGTTGAGCCCTCAATGAAGCAGGTGTTGCCCTCTACTTCATCAAAGACGGTCGTCACCAAACCGACTGCCGGCGCTGATCTCTCCGGACAGTGGCTGCAAACCTCAGCCCATCGAGATCATCACCCCCCCCCCCCCCCCCCCGCGCGAGAGACTGTTACGACCGGCCCTGGGGAGCCAAGCAGGAAGAGTTTGGGGGAGAACCGGTTCTTGACCGACGGTGGCGGCCACCCCCACCTCCCCATTCGGGTTCCTCCTCGCCGGGAGAGCTCCGGGGTCTGCTGTGCGTTCGTGACCATGTTTGGTAACATTTTAGGGCGCCGTGACCATATATGGACCTCGTGTTAGGTTGGGCCACTCCATGTGTTGTGAGGTGTGTTTCCCCCTCTCTCGTGGCCGAGGTGCCGGAGACACCGTATTGGCTGACGATGCGGACGGGGCGCCCAGTGTCAACGGCGCGGCGCTATAAAATGCCGAAGACGTTTTGTATCACACACTCTTCTCTCTTTGGGTCAGTTGACCACTTCTCCACATGTAAATAAATCTCTGTTGTTCGTTCGGGCGCTTCTTCTCGCTGAATTGTTGGACGATGGATCCTGCGACGGGGCCAGCTACCGAAAACGAGACCGGCAGGACCCGGAGTCCCAACAGCGCGTAAGGCTCAGCAGGTGTGGCTAAGCTATCAGCATATCTCGCTAATATCGAAAAAACGTACCTGATGCTTTAGATTCAGAGTGAGATTAAACAAATCAATGGCTGATTTCACCATTTGTTTACTGTTGTCAGCGCAGTGGGCGTGTAACAATAGCAAGTCCGGATCAAAGCGGGCAGTCACTTCTGCATGGGTGCTGCATGTTGATTTGGAAACAGAGTTATCGCCGGTAACCGACAGCAATAAATAAATGCGTAAGAAATAAATGCAAAGAAGAATAAACATATCCTGCATTGAGGTGGCGTAAAACACCAAAGAAACGGCAATTCTAGCCAACCCTGTCAATTTTAAGGCTCTTGTATGTGGGACTACGTTTCGCTGCGCAAGCGTGTGGCTTTCTTACACCCCTAGCTTTGCGGTAGTGCTGAACCAAAGTGGTGAAACAGAGTGTAGATCCAGTCATTGTTAAGAAATTTGATTCCGAAAAGGCTTAATCTTGATCAACACTGCACCGCGTAACACCGGCACCGTAGTATATGCTTACGCGTGTGTTTGTCTGTGCACATATATGTACAGACACGTAATGTATAAGAATTCGTTCATTCTGGAAGCGCCGGATCCCCCTTAAACAAACCCTTATCTTTACCACTGTTGCTGCAGCTTCGCGAAAACGGCTAATTACAGGTAGCAGGTATGTATTGCTGAAATAGTTGACAAAAGAAATGCGCTCTTTATGACTTTACAGTTACGAAATTATGACCTCAACGTTACATAAAATATGTCTTTATAGTGATTTATTATTATGTATCCGTCTTTACCTTGTGTACCTTGTTTTTAATTCTGGCGTTGTTGCTGATGGTGGTGTACACTTTCATATTAGGTCACATGATCTACATAACCGGCGTAAAGACCTTCGAGAGCGCAGTCAGCGTGATTGTGGATATCATGACCATTATAGGAGCGTGGGACGTAAGTAAACGCTTTATGTTATGTACGCAGTGCAGCCTCTGCAATTGCTGTTTGATTACGCCTATTTGTGCGCTATAGTGAAGTAACGTGTCGTGATGCATTATCCGTGAAACCATTTGGTTCCTCTGTAGATAAGGGCGTCGAAAGTGATATACTGAATAAGCAAGAGAATGTGAATATAAGGGCGCGTTTTTTTTTGTTGTTGTAGAAAGCATTTTCAAGAACGCACTGTGGTGTCGAACCAGCCCGTATATAGCTTGGAATTTTTTCCCGGAGTTTTGGAGGAGGAGGGGGGGGGGGCATTTATTGAAGTCCTTGAAAAACACCTTTTTTATCTTTGTGTTCCATAATACACCACCTTTCATCCTAATTTCGGAGAAAGTCCAAGCCCTAGCCACCCCCCACCCCCTCCCACGTCTGCCTTGACTACGGGCCTGAAGCTAAGGAGAGCATAGGATATGTTATAAATAGTGAGTAGTGTTGTCAGTAGTATTAGCAGTATTTAGTAGAATAGGGCTCGGACGCACTATTAGAATCATCGACCGTGTTATTTGAAGGTAGCAAGTTTACTCCATGTCGGCGGCAAGTTGTCTTTCGTTCACTTTTCTTTCTTCACGTTTTCATCACAATCACTAATAACAATATAGCCTCTACTTTCTTTGGCATCATTTTTGATTCGAATTATTACCAAACCAGTTTTTATTTAGGATTGTGGTATGCGAAATGTTTACTTATTTTTCTTCTAAATATGCTATAGGACAGTCTCTCCTTTGTCGTCTTCACAAGGCGAATTTCGCAGCGAGGCAGACAAATTTTGCCGCCCCAAAAGTTAGATCGAAATGAGTAATTATAAGAAAATGTGTAATTAATATTTTCTGTTCTAACTCCAGGGCAGTGTATATTGAAGCGTTGGGGACGAGATAATTCAAGACATGATTTTCTTAAAATCACAAATTACACAGGTAATTTACAACATCACAATTTCAGTTGAAGGCCCTGATTCTGACTATATCGAAATTGAGCATGCCGGGCGCGCAGAAAATGTAGCAGCTTTGTTGCGTCAGACCGGAAGTTCATGTGACAAACTATGAAAAAGGCGCTTTGCAGTAGAATGGGGTGAGGAAAAACATTGAGTCGTCTCGAATACCATGGCCTCGTGTCATGACAGAGTAGCCACCTGAAAAACGTGGGTTACTAATTACTAATAATTAATAACATATTATGTCGCCACGATGCTTGGTATAAATGATGATATGTGGTATTTAACGTCCCGAGACCACCATATGGTTCTGACAGACGCCACAGTGAAGGGCTCCGGAAATTTAGACCACCTGGGGTTCTTAAGCTTGCACCCAAAGCTGAGCACACGGGCCTACAACATTTCCGCCTTCATCTAAAATGCAGTCGCCGCAGCCGGGATTCGATCCCGTGACCTGCGGGTCAGCAGCCGAGTACCTTAGCCACTAGACCACCGCGGCATGATGATTGGTAAAATCCGGGTTTCTTGGTATATGTCACAGCTCCTCTAAGGGATGCCTATATTAGTATATATACAGCGCCCAAAACTAATTTTGGCCCCGCCGTGATGGTCTAGTGCCTAAGGTGCTCGGCTGCTGACCCGCAGGTCGCGGGCTCGAATCCCGGATGCGGCGGCTGCATTTCCGATGGAGGCGGAAATGTTGTAGGCCCGTGTGCTCAGATTTGGGTGCACGTTAAAGAACCCCAGTTGGTCAAAATTTCCGGAGCCCTCCACTACGGCGTCTCTCATAGTCATATGGTGGTTTTGCGAGCCCACATATCAATCAATCAATCAAAACTAATTTTGTTGCGATAATGAATACTATTGGAGGAGTTCACTGGCAAGGTCTGTCTCTGTTTCGGCGTACTAGATGGACAAACGTACTACTGCGTCCCGCAAGGAAGCACATGGATACCGCCAAAGGTTGATCGCTCACCTGAAGGTAAGGGCTTCTGGGCCAGTCTTCCCGTGAATTTTATAACTATAGATGATCTGGTGAAAGCTCATCGCACACTTGAAAGAGACCCTTTTCTAATTGTATTTGTTTTACGCATCTTGCTCAGCATGCATGCCACTAATATAATGTCGGATATAAAACGAGGCACTGCTTTCGGAACACATGGTGACAGCAGACGCGACTGGGAAGACGAAACACGTGTGCAAAGCGGCAGCTGGATGGTACCAAATAACAAACAATTTGACAAGGCGACTTCGTAACGACGCTATATGTATATACCGCACATTGTAAAATGTTCCATTACAAGTGCCTGTAAGAGCCCGTGTCAATTACTCGCGATGTTTAATATGTCGTTAAGTGATAGCGTACGACCAACGGCAGAAAATCACTCGCTCAGGGAAGGCTTCGCGAATTCGGTACCGGATGCCGAACCTTTTCTCTCTCTCTCTTCTTTTTCCGTGCGAATGCGGTAAAACAAAAGCTGCTTGGTTCGGATCACTTTCGCGCATGAGATGTCGTTCCTGCAAGTAAAAAAATTTACGTGCTGCGCATTATGACAGTGCACACACAAGCTCTGATCGGTACAACGACGTGGATCGGCGGATTACCCGCGTACTTATTCGTGTCCATTAAGCAATATTTTCGCAAACTATACGCTCAGCTACACACGTATGCACTCGTTACTGTGAGAGCTCGTTCACGTGCCTGCTGACGCCTCACTCCCACTAACAGACACTGATTGGAAGTGATTGATGCTTAACTGGAAAGTAATGAGCAGCACTCGTTCGCTTACACCCATTTGCATATTCCCACCCGCGATTCACTAATTCAATTTCGTCAATGCACGCTTCCCAAGACTTCCATATATTTTTTACACTCGGTTACGGTGTTTTAAAGTAAATTTCATACACTCATTTATACTCTTATGTACCACGCTGTAGCAATATTTCGGTACTCGTTTCCATTTACACCCGCATAAAATTGATAGGGATTACTGCTCGTTCCTCGCCCCGCCGCGGTGGCCTAGTGGCTAAGGTACTCGGCTGCTGACCCGCAGGTCGCGGGTTCAAATCCCGGCTGCGGCGGCTGCATTTCCGATGGAGGCGGAAATGTTGTAGGCCCGTGTGCTCAGATTTGGGTGCACGTTAAAGAACCCCAGGTGGTCAAAATTTCCGGAGCCCTCCACTACGGCGTCTCTCATAATCATATGGTGGTTTTGGGACGTTAAACCCCACATATCAATCAAAAACTGCTCGTTCCTACTTACATTTACTCATCCACTTTGTTATTAGTCTGTGAAAAGAGCATGCAGCAAAGTGATAGAGAGCGTATTCGTGAGAGGGCACGCGCACCGAATGTTTGAAGATTTTACGGCTTCGCGCCTCACTGATTGCCACAATAGTGCATCTTACATTTGAGAGATGGCGCCACAGGCCCGCAATTGGGTGGTTCGAAATGTTTTTTATTAATGGCGCGAACCGTTTGCACCTCTACATGCATCTCGATTATTTATTGTGTCGTGCGATTCTGAGGGCAGAAATGGAGGAAGTGCAACGTTATGCCTTACATGCTATCCCATTGAATCAGCGTAGTTTTTGTCTTAACGGTGCGTTCAAAAGGAAGAGGCAGTCAGGCATTGTTGCATGGCCTGCGTTGAGGAAAGACATTACGTTGCAATTGACTTTAGGGTGACGTTAATGGGCTGGTTTCTTTGGAATTGTAGTATCGGTGCACGTAGCTTTTTTCTCTTCAAGTTTCATCTGACGAGCACTGTGTTACGAATCTTCTCTTAATTCACTGAGGCTGAATGTGAAAGAATTCGCCTGGCAAAAGAGCATGTTGCCACAAGCACTCAGTGACTTGGAAGTTAGTTGTCACAATTTTCCTTCTCAAGATTTGCATCTGCCCCTAACGTTAACGTTTCTGTCATTTCTCGAACTG
Source organism: Rhipicephalus microplus (assembly GCF_043290135.1). Lineage (NCBI taxonomy): Eukaryota > Metazoa > Arthropoda > Arachnida > Ixodida > Ixodidae > Rhipicephalus > Rhipicephalus microplus. Next base: position 160,011,824 of record NC_134701.1, read on the forward strand.
TGGTGCTCAAGAAGAATTTTGCGATTGGAAAACCAAACCCACTGTAGTGCCTCTCTTTTGTGTGCACTTATTCTCATGCTACAGAATGTGAATCACGGGACTAGCATTAACAGGCAGTGTTGTCTGCTAACAATGCTAATTACATTTATGGTATGAAACTGTGTGATCTAAACGGCTTGCAGTAGCAATCAAAATGACGCGCGAGTTGGGTTAGGGACGGAACAATAGTCCCTGCTTGACATAGGAACACCGAACACTAATTACACATTTATTTACTATTTCGGAGATGGCTCGTGAAAACAAATTCAGCAAAGTGCAATACGCAGCAAAATAAAACCCAACACTATGGGGTGCAAGAATAATACGGAGCAGAAAAATGCACACAACGTTGGCACATCAATATAAAACTGATGTCACCTAGACAAAGGAACGTATGAAACTATGCTGCAAGTGCAATAATGCACACTTCAGCAATCAAATACAAAGTGCGAAATCCTGTAAACGAGTTTGGTTGGCTGATGTTGTTAATAAGGCAATAACAGTCCCAGCATGTTCATGGGAAAAACATACAAATAATATTTTAATTAGTCAAGATAAAATCGAAAGGGGTGCATTGTTAGGCCGATTCCCTGACCGGGTGAACAGCCAGGAGAAAAACACATTGACTTGTTTCAAGTTAAAGTGTCAGTAAAAAAATTGCATCTATAAAAAATTGCATTCATGAGTATAGGTTTCTTCGAAAAGGGGATGTTTGTGAGCACGTCGTCGTCAGAAGTGGACTCGTACTACCTGTGTCGTTCATTTTTTGCTTTTCTGACCCAGAAGCCAAAACGTGCGCTGCTGCTATTTATAGTCTGGTCTATAACCTCGTCACCGGCGAGCGTCGGCACCGACATGGTCTACAATTACTACACCAGCGGCGGTAAAGTGAGTGTACTCACTTGCCCAGAGTTGTATTGATCTTTTGTTTGCAACAATCAGCGTTGTTACTGGGAGGGCTTATTCAGGGGTCGGCAGTCATTGTCTGATCGAGATTACGCGCTTTCTCTCGTCCAGCCGGGTGGACTGCAAGCCAAGCAGGGAAGGATGACACCGGGGAAAGTTATGCAACGCGCACGTCGTGATCTTAAACACTTTTTTCGTTCGTTTCGATCGCGAGCACTAGAGGGCACGGGTAGAGTTATTCAATCACATAGTTTGCGAAAATCACCATGGGCTCAATGTACCAAAATCCAGACACGTCATTGCCCTCCCCCCGTCCCATATCGGGAGTGAGCTGATTGTCGCGCCACATGTTGATTATAACACCCACTATTTAGCGCAGTACTTATGTTTTCTGTTGCCGTTCCCGGATGACTCGAACTTCAGCTTACTCCGAAAAACAAAAAAATTGGGCCATATACGTGTCCAGATTTTGGAACGCAGTTTCACAACTCGTATAACTGAATGACTCTGAGCATGAACAGGTCGCGCCATCAAGTGGTGACCGTGATAACTGCAGCTACCGATACTCAAATCGGCCAATAGCCACGGACTATGGGTTTGTTACATGCTCGTATACGTACGCAGGGCTATTGTACCGACCGCTCTATTATGCTGCCGTTTTGAATGCTCACAATTGCATTTGTCACGATCATAAGAAGTCAGCATGTAATGAAAATTTGAAAATTGAGGAAAGAATATATATATATATATATATATATATATATATATATATATATATATATATATATATATATATATATATATATATATACATATATATATATATATATATATATATATATATATATATATATATATATATATATATATATATATATATATATAGGTCGTAGGTTCGATTCCTGCCTACGGCTGGTTATTTTTTCATCCACTTTTCTTTCTTCTTATTTACATTCCATTGGTTTCAATAACTTCCCCTGTACATTCCTTGGCATTACTGTCTGTTAGATCTCATTGTTATTGTGTCAAAACATGGAAAAACGAGCCCTTAGGTATACACTTCTTTCACTTATTATATATATATATATATATATATATATATATATATATATATATATATATATATATATATATATATATATATATATATATATATATATGTGATACCTTAAGTTACTTATTGAAATGAAATATAAATACGCTTACCGGTGAGGAAGCGTTTATTGAGAGCGGAGTACAGGATGGTGTGAGGCTTCCGATGTCGATATATATGTGGATCTTAAAATATTGACTCACAGCCACCCTGAAAAAAATGACCGAGAATCGGGCAGCTTAGAAAAAAAATATTTAAAATTATGGGACACTTAAGCTTCAGATTTATTAGCTGAGTGCGACAATGATATTTTGTCTCTATAGAGTAGGATTAATAAGCTTTCGTACGTTTGTCCGCTCAAGCCAATTTCTATTTATCACTGCATCCACAGAAGACACTCGCTTGACACACACACACACACACACGCACACACACACACACACACGCACACGCACACACACACACACACACACACACATATATATATATATATATATATATATATATACATACATACATATATAAGGTTCCCGGAATTTTTTTTACATAGCATTTTTTTACTGCACGTTTTCAGTTTTTCCAAAACTGTACGAAGCGTTCTCACACTGCTTCGATGCACCATTTCGAACGCTGCCCTCAATAATTGAAGGTGTCCTGGAAGCAGGGTCCTCCTTCCGTGACCTTCTGCATCCTCTCATGCTGAGTTCTTTTTTTTTTTGTGGTTAGTTTGACCATTTGGAGGAAAAAGAAGGTTGTCGAAACCAGATCGGAGCTGTTCGGCTGATAGCGCAGCGTTGCCGCTCCCATTTTGGCCACACTCATTTGTGAGAAACAGTACCGGGTGTTCAAAATTAAGCTTTATGATTTTTTTAAAATTAGGCGCTCGAAGGCACGTGAGAACCACTTGTGCAAATAAGTTAAGCGGCCAGGGGGACAGAAAGTTAGATGATAATTATCGCTGTCAGCAGCCCAATTAACTAAAATTTAATAATTAACTTTTTACTGGCTGCGGTAAGTTGGCATGTTTATATTGAAAAAATGTAGGCAGTGGTGTTTGTACACAGTTTCAGTTGGAAGATTTTTTCTAGCACGCCTGTGTTCCGAGATATCCGGCTCCAAAGTTTAATTGTCTTTCGCACGATTACGCATGCAAGAGGGTGAGGGTCCGCGCAAAGCTCCTCCCTAAAGTGACGCATCTGTTGCGTGTGGTGTTTAGTGTGTGAAGAGGGTGGAAGCGTAGGCATAGGTGATAGCAATTACCCTTGCCCTCTTCGGCCGGCGAAATCAAAATGTGACAGCGCGGTGCGCCATGAGCCTTACGCATGATCCTGATGAACGCGATAACAGGAGACCATTTTTCGCGACGTTTTTTCGTGACTTTAGATCACACTGAGACATCTTCTTGTGAACGCGTTAGCAGGACCGTCCTGCACTAGGGTGCCTCCGGTTAGAGCACAGCGTCTCTGCATTGAAGGTCTACCAAGGAAATCCACGTGGAGTCCTTTCGAGCTAATATGGCTGCTTCTGGCGTGAGGTATTCTACCAAAGTAAAAGTAGACGTGGTGCTTGCAATGGCTGAAATGAATGGCAACGCTTCGTTAGCAATGGAGCTTTACGCGTCTCGCCACCCACACCGTCCCCTTCCAACAAGGCCCACTTTCACAAACCTGTTTCGACGCTTCTGCACAACAGGCTCTGTCCACCTTCCGAGACGGACCAGGAAGGCAATCGTCGATGAAGACTTTGAAATCGACGTTGTCGCGTGCGTAACCTCGATGCCAGAGCTCAGCATCCGACAGATTGCCGATCAGTGCGGTCGCAGCATCGGAACAGTCACAAATGTTTTAAGAAAGCACAAGTTCCATCCATATCACGTTTACCTTCATCAGGACCTAAATGAGGCGGACTTTGAAAGGCGAGTTGACTTCTGCAATTGGGGCCTCATCAAAACTGATCAAGAAAATGACTTTTTGCACAGAATAATTTGGACTGATGAAGCTCGGTTTTGCCGAAATGGAAGTGTTAATCTTCACAACGCCCATTATTGGGCACAAGAAAACCCACACTGGCTGAGGCAGCACAAGCATCAAGTTCGCTGGAGTGTGAATGTGTGGTGCGGCATACTCGGGGACAGGATCATCGGACCTCACTTTTTTGAGGACAACTTGAACGGAAAGATGTACACAGAAGAAATATTAGGTGTTGTCATTGATGATCTTGTCTGCAGTCTTTCCCTGAATGACCTGCGCCAAGTATGGTTTCAGCACGATGGAGCACCACCACATTTTTCTACCAGGGCGAAGAACTGGTTGGACAGACGTTTTCCACAACAGTGGATTGGGCGCGCAGGAGCGATGTTTTGGCCACCAAGATCACCTGACCTTTCTCCGCTCGACTTTTTCCTTTGGGGCTACGTTAAAGATCGAGTTTACGTAACAGAGCCCAGCGATGTTAATGACATGAAGGACAGGATAACATCTGCCTGTGCGAGTATTCCTGCAGAAGTACTGCGCCGAGTCATCGAGTCGACGCGACAGCGGTTCATGCTTTGCGTTGCTGCCGAAGGCAGGCATTTTGAACACTTTTTGGGGCATTGACGTCTTGAGAGGTGAAGAGTTTCGATGAGATTTGTGCATGACCGAAATATGCTTATGTAGCAGCAGGAAATATGCGTTAGCAAGGATAAAACTGTTTCAGTTATTATTGGTGGAGTTGTTGCTCTTGTTTCAATAAAAGTTACAGTACTCGGACATCAGCAGTCACGCTATTCGCGTAGCCCAGGCAACGACCACGCATGCTTCTCTAGTGATTATTACGCACGCGCACTGGCATCCAGATTCTCCGCTCGCACCATTATCTCGGCATGGTATCTGCCACTATCGTTAGAGGCTCTGCAGTTGCGTGTTACGACACTGGTTGCAAGCGTTCTTCGATTTTTGATTTCGACGGCCGAAGAGGGCAAGGGTAATTGCTATCACCTATGCCTACGCTTCCACCCTCTTCACACACTAAACACCACACGCAACAGATGCGTCACTTTAGGGAGGAGCTTTGCGCGGACCCTCACCCTCTTGCATGCGTAATCGTGCGAAAGACAATTAAACTTTGGAGCCGGATATCTCGGAACACAGGCGTGCTAGAAAAAATCTTCCAACTGAAACTGTGTACAAACACCACTGCCTACATTTTTTCAATATAAACATGCCAACTTACCGCAGCCAGTAAAAAGTTAATTATTAAATTTTAGTTAATTGGGCTGCTGACAGCGATAATTATCATCTAACTTTCTGTCCCCCTGGCCGCTTAACTTATTTGCACAAGTGGTTCTCACGTGCCTTCGAGCGCCTAATTTTAAAAAAATCATAAAGCTTAATTTTGAACACCCGGTATAGTGTCTGGCTGTCAGCGCACCAGTCAAGTCTATCATCACTCGTCTCCGCTGCAAGATCACCAAGGAATCTAGAGACCACTGTCTGAACTTCTATACAATGTTGCGAAATGGGGCAAAATAAGGAAGCGAATAGGAAATAAATGGAAGGCATGAAGTTTAACTAGTGCAAAACTGCGCATAATATAACTGGGTATCTATCGGCGTTCTTTATGTACAAAGAACCGTCTAAAATTGAATTAACTAGCATAGGACAGTGTGGGTGGGAGATCACTGGGAGAAGCTTTCGTTCTGTGGTGAATGTGAGACGTGTTGTTGTTAATCAAACCACCGTATACCTGCTTCTCGTTTCCTACCTTCCAGGAAACCTACCTGAAGCGAGTATAAAAAAAGATAAGAAAGAAGGTATGTTCGCAGTTCGAGTGCTTGCCAAGAAACCTTCGAAACTTTCTGCGCGTGGAATAACAAGTAAAATGCTGGTTCCCTCACGAGACATCAAAGCGTTCTGTCTTTCCTCGGACAGCTCGCGATCAGCAATGTGTCACACAGAACTCCATGAGTCGACGAATTCTGAAAAATAAATTTGCTATATATAGGCTCATTATGTAACTCACCTTGGGCGTTATCAAAAGGAGAGGGAGGACTGGAGGTGTTTCAACCCACCTATTAAAAAAAAATTTCTCGCGTATATAGACACACTAGAACATATTTAAAGTATGACTGAACCCCTCTGCCCCCCCCCCCCCCAAAAAAAAAAGATTTTGGGCAATTTTCCTGAGTGCTAATGTGTTAAAAAGCGTATATGCTTACCAATGTACACTTTACTTTTTACTTGAGCAAAGGCATGCAAAATATTACGAAAGTACAATGGCAATTTGTACAAATCCACTAAACATTTTTGTTCACTTTTTCTCCTTTCGTTTACAGATGGACCTGTTCCTAATGAACGCTGTGATCCGTTGTTCAACTGAAGCGGCTAAGGTAAGCTGAAACCGGGAAGTTTCGTTGTATTTGATCATTTATTTGTTTTATATCAGAACAAGATTGTTTGGTTGATTTATCGAGCTTAACGTCCTAAAGTGACTCACGATGAGAAACGCCGTAGTGGAAGGCTTCCTTCACTTACGGTGCACTCAGACACACCTTGCATCCAGAACACGGGCCTCTAGCATTTTCCCCTCCATTGAAATGCAAGCGCTACTGTCGGGACCGCAACCAAGTCTTAAGCGCCAACAACCTATCACCATGAGCACGCGCGCTGGCCGGAATCCTTATATAGGATATCCGTATGTAGAATATACATATGATAGCGCACTTTATCCAAGGCCTTACTGAAAAATTCAGACGACATTATTTGGTTACCGCAAAATACTATACATGCTTTGCACGTTTCTCCTGCTTCCACTCCGTTAATACTGATTCGTCCGCCCAATACAGTTGCATTTCTCATTTTACCTTTCTTTTGTTTTCATACTTGAATGCCAGTACTACGTGCTGTACCGTTTCTACCGGCTCTACAATCGGCTGGAGGCAGAAGAGCAACCCATAATTGTCGAAGGAACCGCGAAGGCTGCATCTCCCACTGTCCTGGCGGTGACCGCAAGCGGCGGGACGACGGGCGCCGGAGCGAAGGATAAAGCTGGAGCGGCACACTTTAGGCGGCGCACGCCTTACGGCGCTGGACCCACGCCAACCAAGAGCATAATGGCCGCCGACGCTGCATCTGTCGATCCGAGCCTCCACGGACTAAGTGCACCAGTAGTCCAAGGCAGCGCTTCACTAGCGGCGTGGCATGGTCTTCCGTACCCCAGCCGAAGCAGTTCCAGTCATCCTAGCGACATTGTCCAGGACGCCGGCCCTACAATCGACGGTGGCGGCCTCGGGCGGAACGTCGAGTACAATGCGGGCTACGATTCGCACTTCGCTGCCGACCTCGCCAGGCCCGGCTCGCGCAAGCAGTCGTACGAGTTTGGCACCAGTTCTGGTTCGGCAAAGGCGTCTCCATTTACCGCGGCCTCCGACAGCCCCAGTCCTGTCGGTGCAGTCAGCGGGAAGCATCAGCGCAGGCCCGGTCGTCGCTTGTCTATCGCGACTCCGACGGACACCCCGATGCATGCGGCAAACGTGCTACAGCCCGTGCCAGAAGCGGCACCATTGCCCAATGGTAATACCGCAGTAGTATCATCGTCACCCGCGACCGCGTCAGTCCGTTCTATTCTGCGAAATCAGCAGAACGGACTCCCACCACGGCAGAGCCGATACCAGAAGACAGCGGAGGAAGATGACGTAACTAAGAGTCAGGCAGCTCTTGAACACGTCCCCGATCTCGCCACAGCCGAAGGCGCGGCGACGCCGGAGTGGAGTTCAGAGCTACGGCGTAAAGGACGCAGTGGCTCGACGCTCTCGTCTTCACCCGACAAGGCCGCGCACACCGCGGAAGGCGCTATGTCGCACGAGGAGACGTCGATGACGACAAGGACAATGACGAAGCGGACGAAAGACAGGAAGTCGAGCGTGGCTTCGAAAAGACGGTCACGATCTGGCGACACGTCCAAGATGAAGCACAAGTCTTCGAAGCATTCGCACACGGCGTCGAGAGAGTCATCGCTTAAGAAGACTCCGTCCCCTTCGACACCGGAGGAGCCGACTGTGAAGTCAGGGACGGACGAGATTTCCCATAATAAGTAGAACATGCATCCTCGGTCTATCACCAGAGACATCTTAGCCACTTTTGAGAGCATGACTTTATGTAGGACTTTGGTCATTTATATCACATGTAACTCTAGTGGATCTACTTTTTCACCAATTCGTTGCAAAGAGGATTTATGTCTGTTTAACTATGAATTGTGCAGAGTCAATCTCGTCGTTTTACGCATGCCCGAAGTGCAGTGCCTGGTCCCCACGTTATCTATATCTCGCAAGTGTCTCGCTGCATAACATTACATGAACAGCGACATGTTTTAGCCGACCAGCTCACTGCCTGTTTTTGTTTACGCGAAGCTTTTTGTGCGGGCAGATAACTGGGGCCCGAATCCCTATATCTGTGCCAGTTGTATTCGTTTAGTAGTGTTTAGCAGTGTGTTCGGCAGGTTCAACCGCAATGGTAATTCAGTGGCAGCCCGTGAACATAGTACCTTCACTGTCAGCCTACAGCACACAGCCTACAGCGATACCACTCGATAAATCTTTCTAAATGCATTAAGTTCGGCGCCTCGCAAGATGCAGGGGCTGCCCGTACACCCATCATACTTAACGTTATTCCACAGGTGGTATTCGCAATATAGTCAGGTTCACGTAAAAAATGCTTTCACCAGACGTATAAAATAATTTCTCTGACGACCACAAATCTTAAATGCCTGCTTTTTCGCTTCCAAAGAGTGCTGCTTATGCACTTCGAAGGTATCCGCGTAGGCTTGTGCTGGTAAGTAACCCGGATGTTACGGCTATGCTCATAAAATTGAGTATGGAATCACCATTTTGCGATTGTTATGCCGCCTCCTCGCTGCCACCAGACTTATAAGTCTGCCAGCAGTGAAAACTAACAGAACGAATATCGCACTTAGCTACTGCGAGCAGCAGGAAAATTCAACAACGTTCCTTAGGTTTCTTAACCGTTTCGGCCCTGGCGGTGTCAGTTGACACCTTCGCACATAATTTACCCTAGCACTTTGGAAACGTAACCAATACTACTCATTCTTGGTGGAATGGTTCTTCAATGCTTCCCTTTGCAATTGACATCAAAATTGGGACACGTTTGCGGAGCTGCGAGCCACAAAGACGAAGAAGCGCGAGCAAAGTCTTCGCTGAAGCTGGGGCGCGTAAGGTGAGGCGGGTAAGCGCGATTTTTGGGACGTCCAACCGACACTATTTCAATAAGTATAATGTTGAAATGTAAGTCGTTGGTTCTCGTCTTGTGAGCACTAATCATTAGCAAGAATAAAGAAGCCATTTTTTTCATTTTGTGATCATTAAGCCCTGATTGCTTGCCCCACTGGCTAATTTTTTCTTTTGGGGTCTTCTGAGGTCCCAACTACAAGAAAAACACGCACGAAAAGTCTATTCGAAACAGGCGATTACAAAGACGCGTATCAGTACTAAACCAAGACATCGCAAAATATTGCACAAACCTCACCCGACTCCGATGGCATGAACTCTGCTCGGCGGTAGACAGCCGCATGTGAACTGGGGATAAATGGAACCTCCTAAAATACGTGCTTGACGACCGCCAAACAAAATACGACCAGAGCCATGCCATAGACACCCTCATACACTCGCACAAAAAGACGGAAGGAACAGAATAATCCTTTCTTGAAGAAATCGCGTAACGACACCTCCCCCTTAAGGCTGCACAACCCACCGACTACCCCGAAATAGAATGCGAAACAATACCCGAACCCGACGACCTGTTCACGGAGTCTAAAGTTAAGGAAGCAATACACAACCTGAACAGTTGATCGGCCCCCGGTCCTGACAAGGTAACCAACCACCGGTTGCGGAATTCAGACGACCAAGCCATCACACTACTCACAAAAGAAATTAAACATAGGTGGAAAACCGGCCAAGTACCCAAACAATGGCACATGGCCGCGGTAGTCCTTCTCTCAAAACCAGGTAAACTACTGAACTTCGACAATCTGCACCCTCATGATCTCCCTAACCTCATGAATAGGAAAAGCAGCTGAACATACTATCCTAAATCGTGTATCGCATTGCATAGAGGATCACTCTTACATTCATAGAGGAACTCTTTTCATTCAACATGGTCGGGTTCTGTCCGCTCTTACCAAGACAAGACGTCATGTTATTACTAAAGAAACATATCTTCGACTCACAAACGAGAGATGTCCGTGGCATACTCGCCCTAGACCTCACTAAAGCATTCGACAGCGTCTCCCACCGCTTTATACTGGAATTCATTGCCAGCCTTGGTCTCGGTAAAAGATTCGAGGCATACATTCGTTCTTTCCTACAAGACCGAAAGGCCAAGATTCAAATATCGCAACTCACATACGACGCTTATACAATAGGTTCCAACGGGATACCACAAGGGGCAGTCATTTCTCCCCTCTATTTAACATAGTTATGAAGGGACTGTCTGTTATGTTATGTTATGAAAAACTCCGCGACATGCCTTGCATAAACCGTGCTATATACGCAGATGACATCGCCATCTGGTGCCCGAGAGGCTCCTTGGTGGAGTTAAAGCAGGCCCTTCAAACCGCCCTCGATACCACAGAGACCTACCTCAAAAACACTGGACTGCGACTGTCGCCCACAAAATCAGAGTTGCTACTATACCGGACATCTCGCCAAAACGTTCGTAATTTAACGCCCTTATATGAACTACCCATAGCGCTACACACCAAGGACGGGCAACGGATACCCCGCGTGGACTCCATACGCATTCTCGGCCTCCTAGCCGAGGCCACTGGCTGCCATGCACGAACAATAGCGCACATCGCAGCTAAAATGGAAAACATGCTCCGACTCATTCAGTGAGTCTCGGGCTGCAGACGAAGCCTTGGAGAGGAAAACCTTTTGCGCATATACCATGCATTCCTGATGAGCCACATCAATTATGTCGCCACTGTCCACAACTGGACGAAGGTGCAAAAGATAAAACTAAACACGCTCATGCGCATAAGCATTCAACAAGTCCTTGGTTCATCCCAAAACACAAGTACTTCCCGTCTCGACCAACTGGCATGCACAACAATATCGATAAAGTGATCGAGGCCCAGACCACGGCCCAAGTGGTCCACCTCTCCTTCTCTAAGATAGGCTGCCAACTTCCAAGCGAGGTTGGCAAGTCCCCACATAACGCGATGTGTTCACCCAACATAACAAAAGCAGACGCCTGGCCCGCACTCGTGCGATCCTCAGCCGTACCGCTGTGAATCGCAACTTTACCGTATTCGTCGATGCGCCACAATACAACTCCTACTTCGCACTAGCGGTTGTAGATAGCGGCGAAGCCCTACGCTCAGCCGCCTCGGTTAGGCTAGCAACGAGCGCCATAGCTGAGCAGGTTGCTATAGCTTTAGCGATGGTTGACCCTCACACACCCATGTCTTCAGGGACTCTCGCGCCGCCATTCGGGCTTACGAAAGCGGCAACATCTCTCGAGAAGCAGCCCACATTCTACAAACATGCAAATGCATGGACTTGAACTACCTGTCTTAGTTTTCTGGCCACATGGGCCAAGAGGTCAACCCACAGCAACCCAACCTCAACGAGTTGGTCAATATCGAGCGCGAGAACTGACACGCCATGATGATCAATCAGCCACCGAAGAGCGGGGATCAGACGTACGGCTTAATTATCCTTTACTTCCTTTCACAAAATTACCTCCTACTACCGAAACAAATAGATGCCAATACCCTTTACCACATGCAAAGCTCGAACGCGCGCAAGATGGTGGTGGTGGTGGTGGTGGTGTTGCAGCAGGTGGGGTTAGCCTGGCCTGCATGGCCGGCAATTGTTCCGCCTGAGCATCTCATGAATTTGGAAAATGTCACCACGTGTCAGACAGCCCAGTGTCTCGCAGGAAGACCAACGAAATTCGTTGCACGTTCCTCCTAGTTGCCGCGGGTCCTTCAGGAAAGATGATGTCATCAACTGTCCGGTGCCTATGACAGCCTTTTCGCAAGGTGCGGATCATCGCTGCTCTTTGCGCATCAAACTGTGGGCGAACCCAAATGAAATGTTCAATATCCCCGATGTCACAACAGAAGGCACAGAACGGGGAAGCGTATCTCCCAGTCTTGAATGACCAGGCCGGGGTGTATGCGGAGCCGGTTCTAATGCGGTACAACAGCGTCGCTTCTTCACGAGAAAGTCCATGAATTACACATGCTTGGTGTGTAAACTTGTAGATCGCCTTGAAATGATTGCGTATCACATCTTTGTTGTTCTGGTAAGTCTTGGGAGTTCTTACTTTTGGAAACGATGTACGTGCTTCGCATGCAAGGGCATCAGCCTTTTCGTTGCCTCAATGCCAACGTGGGATGAGATCGACTGGAACTTTATATTAAAACTCTTGCCATTTAGGTGTTTGATTAGTGCCAGAGATTGCCGGGTGAACTTTTCTTGAGGTAGGCCACGATGCAGTCTTTGTAGCGCCGATTTGGAGCCCGTCAGCACTACAAAATCTCATGCAGAAAAGGATCGCAGTTTTCGCAAAGCCGCCATAATTGCAGCGCTTTCTACCGTTGTGGACGAAACCACGCGATCCAGGTGGCCCGACCATGACACGCCAAGGCTGGGTATGCAGAAAGCCGCTGCGCAGCTATCCGTCTGTGTGCACACTGATCCGTCGGTGTACACTTGTAGGTGGCCGCGGTACATGGTGCTCAAGTGGTCCAGCGCAAGAAATTTTGCTTCCGCGGCTGGAATGGTGCGCTTCGCTGGTAGATTGGGCACGCTGTAGTTGCACGCAACATCCACAAAAGACCATGGCGGGTCCATAGGGTGCCGTTTAGGCAGTTTCAAGCCTAAATATTGAAATGTGTTTCGTGCCGCGTTGAAATGTGAGCCAGTTCTTGCTCTTAGCCGCCGGAGAAGCGCCGTGCCTGTGCAGGACTCGCCCAGTCTTGACAGCTGCGTCAATAAGGCCTGAGATGCCAAAAGGCGGAGCGGAAGAGACTCGGCTTCATTGGTGACCTTCGTGTTTGAAGCCGCCTGAGGGACTCCCATCGCCAAGCGAAGACCCTTTCTGTGCACTGCCTCTAGGCGTTCGAACTGGCTTGGTGATGGTGACATCAGGGGCAGCTGATAAAGAATGCGGCTTGTTATAAGCGCATCATTCAATATAAGCATGGACATAGGATTGTTGCCCCAACGGACCACTGCCATGCGACGAAGAGCGTTGATCCTTTGCACTGATGCAGTGACTATACCATCAACCGCACGTCGCCATAATAGCTTGTTGTCGATGGTAATGCCCAGGAAACGGACACTTGTTGCACAAGGAATTGAGTGGCCTCGAATATTCAGCGACAGACGTGTTGACTTCCGTCGCGCTCCCGGGAAGAGCATGAAGGCCGACTTTTCCGCTGATAAAGATAGGCCAAGTGTCAACAAGTGACGCTCAATGATTGAAATAGCACTCTGTGCTATCCGGGCCAAACTTTTGTGCTGGTACCCTGAGATCCAAATGCAGATGTCATCGGCGTAGATGGATATTTTAACTGCTTTCAGAGCTGAGTGCAGAGTGTCGGGAAGCCTGGCCATGGCAGCGTTAAAAAGCAAGGGAGATAGAACACTTCCTTGTGGGACGCCGAGGGAAACGCGTCTCTCTTCGCTCGTTACATTTCCAAGCTTAACACGGACACAGCGGTCTCCGAGAAATTCATGTACGAACCGAAGAGCATTTCCTGACACACCCATGGCTTGGAGCTCGTTCACGATGCCTGCCTGAAGCACACAATCATATGCCTAGGCAACGTCCATGAAGACGGCGAGTGTCGAGAGTCCACTGACGCGGTGGTGTTCGATGTGGCTTAATAGGTCCAAAACACTGTCCTGGGCACTCAGTCGTGGGCGAAATTCGGTCATACACGGTGGCCATCGTCTTCCTTGTTCAAGGTACCAAGTTAATCTTGTGCATATTAATCTTTCCGTCAACATAGATACGCATGATGTAAGAGATACCGGTCGATATGACGCGAGGTTCGCAGGATCCTTTCTGGACTTTAGGACTGGCACCACCCATGCTGTCTTCCAAACAAATGGGATCTCTCCCGTGCTCCATACATCATTAAATATGTCCAAAAGGGCCCTTTTTCGCTCATATGGTAGATTTTTCAGCATTTGATTGCTGATCAAATCGGGACCCACGGCACAGCGTCTTCTTAATTTGCTAAGTGCCATATCCAGCTCTCGGAAGGTGAATGGCGTATCCATCGTGTGAAAAAACTGGGGTGACAGAGGAATCGCCGCTCCTGCTGATCTACCAGATATGTACACGTCTGCGAAATCCTCTGCAAGGGTTTGCAAATCTATCCCTTGTTTCAAAGCGAGTGCTTCGAATGGCCTGTGTGTTCGGATCTTCCCAGAAAGACTATTTATTACTGCCCATATCTTTGTGAAGGGCGTAAACGTTGATAAACTCTCACAGAAAGCGTCCCATTGATTTCGTCTTAATTTTTTTGTATGGCGACAAATCGCAGCGTTTATCCTGTTATATTCGGATTTCGCAGACGGATTTCCTTTTGTTCTCATTATTTTCCGCTCCGCTTGTCTACGTGCTGCGCAGAGGTTCCTCAATTTCAAGTCAGGAGCAGGAAAATGGTCGGGCAGTTTCAGCAATGAAGTTGCTGATCGCTTGCTTTGCAACATATTTGCGAGCAGCTCACCAGTGTATTTGTCCAACACTTCTCTGTAGGTGTCCCAGCGTGTTACATTGCAGAATTGTCGACCAGCAGTTCGAAATCCCAGGATATTGGTGAAGATGGGTAAATGGTCGCTGCCCATCTTGTCTGGAGCCGTGGTCGATGATACCAGAAGGTCTATGGAGTGAAGTGCAAGGTCTATTGCACTTCATGAATCTGGTGGCCTGAAAAATGTAGGTTTACCATCGTTCGCCACACATAAGTCGGCAGCATCTGCAGCTGCTAGAAGTTCCTTGCCTCGAAAATCTACACTCTTATCTCCCCAGAGTAGATGGTGTGCGTTAAAATCACCACAGATTATTCGAGGAGCGGGACATCGAGTGCAGAGGTCCTTTAGGAAAGTCTCCATAGAGACCTTTTTTCGTGGGCTTATGTACACCGATACCACACTCAGTTTTCCGTTTCCCAGGCACACTTGCACAGCAGCGACTTCCAGTGAGTTGGAACAGAGGTCTTGCACTGGTAAGGTGACGTGAGGTCTTTCCCGCCTTATGTATATCATTGCGCTTCCATTTGCAAACGACGTTATGTTCGGGTTGCCGTGTCGGGTGTACCCTGGGAGCGTCCTTGCATTCGGTAGACCGGCTTTGGAGAGGGCTAGAATCGGTATTGGAATGTCGCGCAGGAAAAGGTTGAGTTCGCACAGGCGTTTTGGAAGACCGGCGCAGTTTCATTGCATTATTAAGGGCACTTTTGAAGGACGAAATAGACCAGGTGGGCGAGACATTGCCATTATTATTCTACTGTGTGTTTGTGGAAGCAGAGCAAAGTAACACTGACTCTAGAGCCAGGACTGCTTCCAACATATCCTTCGTTGAACTCGCAGGCATCTTAGCGACGTGTGAACGTAGTGCTGTGAACAGAGCGCGAATAACGTGCTCGAGGTTTTCTTGCTGTTGGCTTCCAGATGGTACTTGAGATGGGCTCAGTGCATCAGCGTAGGTGCGCTTGGCGGACTCTTTCGTGATACATTTCTCACCAGCGTTGAGCACTTGCGTTGACTCAGTACCAGCTCTTGTCGGATTTAGGCGCGGAAAATTTCCTGCGTACTCGTTATCGGAACCGCCATGTTGTGGCGCGCCGGACGTCTTCTTTGTGAGCGATGGTTCGTTCACAGTCTTCGGGCCGAGGACAAACGTCTTATTTCTTCGCTGCGCAGCTGTTCGTGCTGGACATCGGCCGTAGCTAGCTGGGTGGTCACCGCCACAGTTTGCACACACAAGTTTTTCTTTACTTGTACACGTCTTAAAGTAATGAGGCCCCCCAAAGCGCTTACACCTTTGTTCCCCACGACAGTGCTTAGCAACATGTCCAAAACGCTGACATTTAAAACAGCGTGGTGGCGTCTCCACGTAGTCTACCAGCTCGTGTCTGGTGAACCCAAGGTTGATCTTCTCTGGACGTTCCGAATTGGGAGCGAATGTGAGAACTACAGATTCAGTGCGCCTTGATTCCCATTCGGTGGATGAGGTTTGGACTCGTCGTATGATTCTTCTTGCGTGGTATACTCCCTGAGGTCTCAGGTAGGTTAACAGCTCTTCGTCCGAGTACCATCTTGGGACCCCTTTTATAATGCAGGTATTTTTCATGTAGCTGTGTGGTACACGGGCAGATATGGCAAGGCCGCAGATAGTGTTGGTCTCTAGAAGCATATTATCTTGGTGTTCTGTCTCTATATCCAAGAGCAGGGCTCCCTGTGCGGTGAAACGGCTCTTAACTGGGGCTCCACCGAGAATCGTTTCAATTTTCGAGTATAGGTGAATAGGACTCACTTGCCTCAAGTTAGCTCCTTCGGATGTTGGAGCAATTAACACAGGAACGCCCACCGTCCTGTCTTTTCGATGTCGCACAAGGCGGAAACCACCCTCGTCCATGTCTTGATCTGTGAGGTTCGCCCCGTTGTGGTCCCCGACGACAGTTGATTCGTCATCTTATTCAACGCTGTGTTGTCGCTTGCAGTCAGGTATGCTTGCGCAAACCAGCTGGTGCTTCTGACCTGGTGTCACACCTTGGGAGGTCATGGCGGCACTCTCCCTGATGCTTGTCTCGTTTCTTCTAGCACCTTTCGACGCGGCGGGCTGCGCAGCACCCGTCGGTCGCCGATACGGCAGGTACCTTTTCGAGTCGTCTGACGTCTTGAGCAGTGCTGAGCCGTAATATACGAACGCGCGCAAGAGGTAGCTTTTCGCATGCTACAAACGAGATCGTACCCATCACGGGGCCAACTTGGCCGTTACAACTGAGACATAGATTCACAATGCCCAGACTGCTCAGAAGTGTACTGTTCCCTCGGACACATGCTCTGGCAATGTCCCGCGTTCAACCCCGAGGGCCTGTCACCAGTGAGTCCGACTGGCAGGATGCACTCAGGAGCCCCAGTCTCAGAAACCAACAAAATGCAGTCCAGAGGGCCCAAGAACTGGTGGAACGCCACCACATTCCCGCCCGGACTTGGGCGTCACCTACAGTAGCAGCTGCTAGAATGTCCCTCGTGGACACCCTGGTGGCTTAAACTCCTCAGGACCATTTAATAAAATTATTAACTGACTGACCAAAATAAAGAATACAGGACTGAAAGGGTTAAATGGGGTTGTGTAGAGAACAGCTTGCATGCCATAAAGGTTCCTAAAATTAACTAGAGGAAACTCTGGCACTGCGATCGTTCAGCGACCATGGGAATTAGGAAGTATGACATGTATTTGCCTAGTCTTCGTGCTTGCGGGCGGGGAATCGCACTTGTGGCTTTGTTTATTGCTGTGTTTTGGTTTTGTTTCAAATGAAAGAAGAAACCGTTTTGAACTTTGTCAGCTGCTTTGAAATGCTGATTCAAAAAGGCGTGAAGGTGGTGAAGCGTAACTGCCGAACATTTGCCGATTGTTGTTTTGTGACAAAGCAGCTTCAATCCACATGAAGCCAGAACGAGCGTAAAGTACGAAGACTAGACAAATCAATGTAATGCCTTTAATTACCATGCTCACTGAAGCACCATGGGTTGCAGCTTCCAAAGACTCTAGTGCCAGAGTTTCTCTAGTGTATTTTTAGGAAACTCTATGCTTCATGCACTGTGAGATCTCGCTTTCTCGCAATCATTATAAAAAGAGGGAAGTACTGTAAAAATCATTCGCGTGCTTTGATTGATGAACTGGGTTAACGCATGTATACACGCAGTGGTAGGCGCCAACCGCAATCTCACGTCCAGCAAGTTAAAAGCGACGTCATCGCAGACACTACATGGCTCCTTTTGGAGACGTGCCTTCGTCACGCCCTCCCCTCCTTTACGCTCCAAAAAACTGCAGTGCCAAAGGTGACCTGTAAAGAAGGGCGAGAATCGATTAGAATATAACGCGAAATATTGCAGAGAAGAATGAAAGTAGACAAGAGTAAGACCATACGAGCAATTAAGAAACGACCTAAAAGTAAATGTGAGAATACCTTTTTTCTGGAATAAAATATTCAGTCCAATGGTTTTCGACATTTAGTGTAAATACTTCTGAAATATTTATATCCGCCCGATTCTTGGCCGTCTTCCAATATCTTTAGCTTCACTGTAATATTCATCATCGCATTGGACTCTCTATGCGAATGCTGGGCATCTAAAGTATGAAAGAAACAGCACGAATGTGCGCCCTCTATGCGCGAAGGGTTTACCCTCCTCCGCACCCTTCAACTCAACAGACCACAAGCAGTCACCCTTCAGCTAACTCCAGACCAAATTCTATCCAAGTCCTATGTTTCTCCATGACATATACCCTGACGTCTTCCCGAACGACTTGTGCTCGTCATGTGGTGAAACAGCCACATTACAGCATATCCTCAGCACGCGCAAAGCCAGGGACTCAAGCTTCACACTTGAGGAGTCGGAGATGTTTCTACGCAGCCCAGCTCTCACTGATCAGCTCATGGTTGTCCAGCGGGCCCGCGAGGTGGCCGGCAGGCTCGGCTGGCCGGTCCCTACGTGAGACTGAGCTTGGTGCATGACTCAGTCGCGTTCTGCAGGATCAGAATAAAATTATTTTCCTTCTTTCCCCTTCTTTCCTTCTATGCATTGAGTCGCGGCCGTGTATAAAATGCGGAGTCTCGACAAACATCTAGAATTTTATGAAAAGACAAGTTTGATATGTAAGGGTTTAACGTCCCAAAACCAAATGATTATGGGAGACGCCGTAGTGGAGGGCTTCGGAAAGTTCGAACACCTGGCGTTCTTTAACGCGCACCCATATCTGAGCACACGAGCTTACAGCATTTTCGCCCACATCGAAAATGCAACAACCGCAGCCGAGATTCGATCCCGCGACCTGTGACTCATCAGCCGAGCACCTTAGGCACTAGACCACCACGCCGGGGTGAAAAGACAGGTAGTACAAAAGCTATGGGCCTTCAGTTTCAGCTGTCTGTAGCCTACCAAGGAACAGTATTTTATACGTCATTCCAGAATCACATCCTGGAAACCCGTGTAGTCTTATGCCTCCCACCTTCAATCAAAAAGCTCTTGCTCATTTACTCATACACTCGTCCTATACCCTATTGGTCGGTAATGCCAACGTCTTAAATGTTTTTGAATATGCACTGGCATCGCACAGTACACGGACCTCTACCATTTCGCCTCCATCGAAATGCAACCCGTGACCTTGGGGCACGGGGCATCTTTTTCCGTGCCTTCAGGTGAGCAGCCGAGCACTTTAGGGTTTCTTTCACTGCCAAGGCCAGACCAACGAGCAATTATAAAGTGCTGGGGTTCGCTACGAAATATCTTCGATTGCTCAAAAATGTGGAGAGGCGCTACGGTCGCCAGTGGGAGCAAACGCATGTCACATCGGCTCAGTCGATTTGTGAATGTTTCCGGAGGTTTTTCGAGCTCTACCCTTGAAAGTGGCACATCATCGGACAGATCAAGTCATCGTGAACCCACGGATACCAGCTTTTTGGGTGAGCGTGAGCTTTACGAGCTTTAAGGCTCGTAAACTGCAAGAACTATACGAGTTAGCGTCTAGGCCTAACGGTGGTTGGGCCTGCCGCATACCGCGTTGAACTCGAAGACTGCAAGAACAGCCGAGATGGATGTAGACGAGGCAGGGACAGGGGAAGCCATGGACCACAGAACTGAACAAACAAGGAGTGTTTCCACGAGTGAAGACGAAGACGCTGACAGTGTTGCAGATGGCTGGATTGAAGTTACACGAGAAAAAAAGAAGACGCACGAGCCAAAATAAGGTGTGAGACAAGAAGACGCCCGTTCACCAAGCCCGATGTGACAAGGCCGCCGAAGCATTGTCAGCAAGGTTCTACGAGCAAGCAAGATGCCCAGACTGCCCAGGGACGATATCAAGGTAATGGTTCGACCAAGGGACGGGCTGAATATAAGGAGCACGTGCGGTGCGAGTCATGATGAGGTGATACGCAACGGAGCAGGAGTTGGCGACGACGAGATGATCACAATCTGCCCCAACCCCACGAAAAACATTTTGGTAATAAGCACACCGGAGGAAAGCACAGCGACGAAAATCGCCAATATGAAGGTTTTGACTATCAACGGAAAGAGGTACGAAACGAACGCACATGTTTCGGTGCCTTAGAATATTACAAAATGAATTATACGCAATGTATCTCTTAAATATAATCAAGATCAGCTCGTGGAAGCACTGGTGAACACAAGATACCCCTTTCTAACGTATGCGAAGAGGTTCGGTAGTACGACCAACTTGATACTGCTCTATGAAGGAAACCGAGTTCCTACGTGGGTTTACTACAACAGCGTTATGATAAGAATATATCTGTACCGAAAACAGATAGACTTCTGCAAGGAATGTGGCAGGCTCGGCCACAGACCTGACGTGTGCCCAATACCAGATATCAAACTGTGCCCAATTTGTGGATTAAAGAACCCCATAAATGGACACGGGTGTACGCCCCAGTGCCGAATATGTGGTGAGGCGCACCCCACGGCCGACCGGATGTGCAAGGCCAAATACAAGGTGCCGCACATAGTGAAGCAGAGAAGGTGGAAGGCCAGGTTCAGAGACTTTCAAGAGCGAACCCCGTCACCATCGGATAGCAATGCTGGTGCGGTGGAAAGAGGACGCCCTAGTCGCTCGAGATCCAGAACCCGCACCCAATACGTCATGGGTCGTTCAACCAGATCCGGATCCCCCTCGCCGGTAAAAAGACGGAGCAAAAGTCGTAGTACGAGCAGAAGTTGGAGTCAGAGCAGAAGCCGCAGCGAGTACCGACACCACCCCAACAAGACATAGGAGGAGCCAGACCTGGCGGGAAACAGAAAGGGCCGCGCAAAATCACCTGGCGCGACATAGTCACGGGAACAAAGGCGGACTCCGCACAGGGGCACCAGCTCTCCGGCCGCCCGTGGGCAGCCGCTTGCCCCGGCCTGGCGGCGAGGATGGAGAACATGGAGAAAGACAATAGGGAGCTTAGACAAGAGTTGGTCAAGGCCAGAAAGCAGAATGAAAATTCAACTCGGAAAATTGACGAGCTACAACAGACACTGGACGAAATCCTCAAGCGAATGGGAGGACACCCCGCAGTGACCCCATCCTCTGGCGCCTCCTCGTCCCATGGAGCTGCCGATGAACGCGACACAACTTCAGCAGTAGGAGACGGGG
The DNA here is from genome assembly GCF_043290135.1 of Rhipicephalus microplus. Lineage (NCBI taxonomy): Eukaryota > Metazoa > Arthropoda > Arachnida > Ixodida > Ixodidae > Rhipicephalus > Rhipicephalus microplus. The sequence goes on from NC_134701.1 coordinate 160,033,259, forward strand.
ACACGGACATGTGCTGGGGAGGTGAATATGAAGCGCCGGTGGCGGTGGGCTTTAAGCGTAAGGGCCAAACCTCATAAGCGCGAAAATGCACGCGACAGCGACGAGCGACGCGACGTAGATCGTCTTAACGCGATCAGTCGCTAGCGCAGGCAAACCTCATTCACGCGATGGCTTCGGCGAGCGAATTCCACAGTTGCTGGCATGAGGTCGCCTACTCGCACCAAGAAAACCGCGTAGCGAGCGGTATGCAATTTGAAAATAAGATATATTGTTGTGTGATTAAACGTAAAGTGTTTATTATTGCCTTGCAGCACTTTTTTATATGCACATGCGTAAACATTGCGTTATTTCTTGCTGCGCATACGTGACTCGGGCAGGGTCACGTGCATCTATGTAGTCTTTGTCTTTTCCGGTTTTTCGCTATTGGCTGCCTGAGCCCAGCACTTCCGGGCGATGAGCGACGGTTTCCAAATCTGGAGAACCGAGCGATCGCGTGAAAACGAGCACGTGACACGTCACGCGAACGCCCTGTTTTGTCGCTCATAGCGTCGCTCGTCGCTCTCGCGTGCATTTTCGCGCTTATGAGGTTTGGTCCTAAGAGCCCAAGCGATTCTCAACATTATGAAGGCGTGGAAATTCACACGCAAGAACCGAAGTGGGCACGACCGGCAGGCCGAAAGATAGACGTGATCGAAGAAATGGTAGAGAAACTAACCAACAAGACAGAGCGACTGTTTGAGACGCTCCTCATTCCGCTGAATGAGTCTGACGCCGAAAGGAACGCACAGTATGCTGCGGTCAATAACCAAGTTGCGGTCGTGAATAAGCGCATCGAACATCTGGAACGCGGGACGCCGCAGTTGCAACAACATGGACAAAGCCACGACGAATTGGGAGGGAACGCATCGACCATTCTCAACAGAAGCAGCAATATCAACACCACCCACACTGAAAAAGGAGGGCCGCACGGACAGTCGCGTTCCCCCAATGCCTTTGAATAGCAACGATGGCTGCATCCCGCAAGTTTGTCGGCAGACGCACCGTCTGGCAATGGATTTGTAGGGGCTTCAAAAAAAAGCTACAATGGTGCAATATATGAAAACTCTCTCGAAAAGCAAACTTCCCGGCGTGATTGCTTTCGACCGGGCTTGAACCTTTCGACCGGGCTCAGCTACCAGGCTATGTGGCATGTGGCTCTCCGTGCGAATGCTCGCGGAAGGACATAAAGGTATGTACCCTAGTTAAGAGAGGGACGGCCTTTATCGGCCATTCGAGGAGTCGAACATAGACCACAACCTGATTGAGGTCGTGCCCTGCATTGGAAACCGGAAGACCGGCCTATTGGTGCTTAACCTATACAGCCCCCCTTCAAAAAGGGGCCTCGCGCACAACTTTGGCGCCCTTTTTCGCGAAGCGATGGCGAAGGGCACCTCCAGTCTCCTCTTAATCTGCGGAGACGTCAATGCACCAAACACGCAATGGGGATATGGAGCCGACTCGCCCAAAGGGAAGAGGCTACCCGAACTAATGTACGAGCTTGGCTTAGTTCTACTCAATGAACCGGCATCGCACACCCGGATCGGAAAGGGCGCGTGCCACGACACGTCCCCTGATCTCTCCATTTGGTCAGACGCGGGCGCAATCACCTGGTTGAACACCTTTGAGGATCTGGGAATCGACCACAGAGTCCCGTGCATGACAATGGGAGAGGATAGAGGCAAAATGGACGGCTGCCAAAAAGGTAGAGTCGTGGACTGGGACGAGTTTCGAGAGCAAAGAGAACGAGAAAGGCAGGAAGTGCCGATCGAGGATATCAGGGAATGGTGCAGGGAAATACTCGTGGTCGTAGAAGAAACTACAAAAGAAATAGAATGGCCAGACAGGCGAAAAGAACCTGAAGGTAGCGACAGGCCCTGCGGAAGCGTCGATGACAGCGTTCCCGAGCCGTCCAGGGTGGACAGCTGGCTTGCGCATCTTGTAGAGGCCAAGAAATCTATGCAGCGAAGAGCGAGTCAGCAGAAACTGAACAGGAAGATACGCAAGAAGATTGCTGAGATCAACCGAGAGATTCAGGCCCACTGCGTTCGACTGTGCGAACAGGAATGGCAGGAGCTGTGCGATACGATGGACGGAAATATGAATGCAGGGCGCACATGTAAGATAATCGGGCACCTGCTGGATGATCCAACCTGCACGAGAACGGCGACTCGTGTCCAGATGGTCCAGCTGCGACACAAGTACAAAGACGACCCGCATGCCTTCGTGGAGGCGATCATCCAGACGCACCTCACTCGCCCGGCAGGCGAGAGTCACATGGAATACTGTGGGGCTCCCAACGAGGAACTAGACGCGGAATTTTCCATGCAGGAAATTAAAGCAGTCCTCCAGCTACTGAAGACTAAATAGGTGCCTGCTCCTGACAAGATCACCAACTGAATTCTGAGGAACCTGAACGATGACGCCATCGAGAAGCTACGTCAGTATATCAACACATGCTGGAAGGAAGGCCGTATTCCACAAGAATGGAAGAGAGCGGATGACATACTAATACCCAAGCCAGGTAAACAGCTTGAGGTTCGAAATATGAGGCCGATATCTCTGACGTCCTGCGTCGGGAAAGTCATGGAGCACGCCTGCCTCAACAGGGTGACGACGATCCTCGAGAAGCGAGATGCCTTCGGCACCCACATCATCCGCTTCCGCAGAGGACTTTCGACGCAGGATGCTATGCTGCAAATCAAGGAACAGGTCCTTAACGCACCAAGCACGTACGCGCACGCCCTGCTCGTGTTAGATAGACCTCAAAAGCGCCTTCGATACAGTAAAACATGCTGCCATTTTAGACAAGATCAGCCAACTAGGTCTTGGTTCAAGATTGCACTGGTACGTCAGCATCTTCCTTACCAGACGCAAGGCGACGGTGAAGGTCGACGGTTCCCCACCACGAACAGTTGACATGGGGGGTGCGGGTACGCCAAAGGGCTCGGTGCTCTCTCCCATGCTTTTCAACCTCATTATGATCGGAATACCGGAGCGTCTCGATGCAATAAAGGGCATCAATCACACGATCTACGCAGACGACGTGACCGTGTGGACCACAGTGAATACGAGCGTTGGTGAAATGCAAGAGATAATGCAGCAGGCCGTCCCGGCCGTGGAGCGGCACCTCGAACGCACGGGACTCGTCTGCTCTCCCGATAAATCGGAAATACTCCTGCATAGACCACGCAAGAAAGGACCTCACCCGCAGGCTGTACTGGACGCCCGTCGCTTGGGCATCCGCGTCATGACGAAGGAGGGGACCCAAATACCAACGGTGTCCAAAATACGAGTGCTCGGCCTGTGGCTGGAAGAGAACGGTGCGAACCACGAGCTGGTAGCGCGACTGCAAAAGAAAGTGGCCGCCGCAACGCACCTTCTGTGTCGGGTAGCGAAAAAAAGAAAAGGGCTAAAAGAACACAACGTGACGAAGTTAATACATGCGTACACGCTTAGCCACATAGCGTATGTCGCCGCGTATGCCGACTGGAACAGAAGCGAAACCGAGAAGCTGAACGCGGCGATTCGTCGAGCGTTCAAGGTAGCCCTGGGTGTGCCCCGGTACACAGAAACCCGTAGGCTTCTGGAGCTGGGTGTGCACAACACCCTCGACGAGATAGCAGAAGCGGCGCAGAGGATCGCGCAGCTCGAGAGGTTGTCTGGCACAAAAACGGGAAGATGCATTCTCGACCTGCTCGGGATTCGATATCACGAGGCATGTGGGCTGAAGGAAGCATTGCTACCGGAAGTCAAGGATGCCATACTGACAGAAAACATCCCCAGGAACATGCACCCCGTTCCCGACTTGCAACGACGCAAATGCAGAGCTGCAGCTATCCTGAAGGCACATGGAGGCCAAGAGGGTGTCCTCTTCGTCTATGCGATGAACATCCACTGTCAGCCGGCGGCGGTGATGGGGGACGCTCGGAGCCCCCGCCGCTACCCGTGAATGAGCGAGGCGAAGTCGAGGCGCTAACACTACCACCACTGCTACTGCTACGACAGCAACGACTGCAGTGACAGCGGCAACATCAACAGCGAGTCCGGTCAGCGGCGGCGGGACCTGCTTTCTCTATGGTGGTCCTGGATACAACAGGAAAGGTTCGGATCACGGTATCAGCACGGCTGCCATCATCCGAAGCTGCAGAAGAAATGGCCATAGCTTTAGCGGTACTCCACAGCGGTGCAGACGACAGCCTGATTATTAGCGATATTAAATCAGCGATTCGGAGCTATATAAAAGGCTGGGTGTCCGAGAAGGTGGCACGCATTCTTAACAACAGAGCTGGGGACTTCGCGTCAGGCAAGATTACTGACAAGGCCCTCAAGTGGTTTCCCGCTCACATGGGGGCAATGCAACTATCAACAACAGCCGTAAAACTAGCAGCAACAACGCGAACAGCCAAAGACTAACCGGCATTCCACCCAACCACAACGAGCACGCCCGCCTCATCGCGAGGCAACTTACCCGCCGCGACGCAGCCACCCAGGCAGCAGCTGCCACCGTGGTTTGGAGGAGCACCGGCCGAGGCACGGTGGTGGCCACAAGCACTGGCAATGCCGAAATTACCACCCCCACCACGTCCGTTGCTGCGGCAACTGAAGTTGGTGCAGAAGAGGCGAGGGAACAGAGCTGCGCTGACTGCTATGGAGAAGAATTTCCCGCCCCGTACCACGACGTGCTTGCGCTCTCTAGGAAAGACAGGAAGAAATTTCCGCAACCCCACGTGCGCCTGGACAGGTCGCAGGTGGTGTACCTGAGAAGGCTGCAGACAGGCATGTTCACCAACCTTTACCATCTGCACCACTTATGGCCCACGCTGCACCCGTCGCCTGGCTGCCCGTGTTGCGCGCACGAACGGGCCGATATGGCACATATATTTTGGCAATGCGAAAGAGATGAAGATAGGCCACGGAAAAGGATGACGTCAACTGAGGGACCCATTGAAATGGGGCACCTTGCTGAGCGATGGAAAGTCGCCCTTTTCAGCAAGGCCGTCGAAGACCAGGTGTGGGCTGTCCAGCGGGCCAGGGCCGTCACCGAAGACCTCAAAAGATGTTCTTCGAACGAATGTGTCCCTGGCAGTCTAGCCCCGGGCACAGCAACAACCGTTGGGCAAATAAAGTTTATTCAACTCAACTAAAAAATGTGATTGGGAATGGATTCCGCTGTTGGTTGAAATTAGAAATGTGTTTCGTTTCGTATAATGCATCGGTCCGCATAGCTCATAAAGCATGGCATTGCAGGTGCTGTAACCAACCGATGGAAAAATTCAATTGGTATTTTTATCTATGTATTTTATTCTTTTTAGCTCTTTTATTTTTTATTTACGTTGCATTCCGTCCTTCTTTTTGTTTTTTGCACGGTCGCGTAGCCTTTCATTTCCTTTTATACTTGAGAGTGTGACCAATCCCTCTTGTGGCTCATATTTTTCTCAGCCACAATAGATAACAAAGCCCGTTTCATCCAGCGAGCACGCGCTCTCGCACTCGGTGACGAAGAAGACAACGAAGGACCTTAGCGGTTGGGTTGCGCCAGGTTGCTAAAGAAACGGCAAATCGGCCATGTCCTACCTGCTCGAAATCTTTCATTCTGGAACTACGGTGGTCTTCCTCACCGGGGGATGCTTTGTAAGTAGGCACATTCTACCTATACGCATTCTTACGCACGGGACAATTCAATCATTGGAACAGCATTCGGCTTTTCAGCTTTGTGCAGGCATACTCTTGGTTTACATGGACCAAAGCGACGTGTCTGAATTAGATGCCATTGTAGCTTTGACTAACCAGTACCGCGATGACAGGAGAGACAGAATTGATTCGGCAGAAGCATCATCAAAGTTGAAGAATCAACAGAGAAAATCTCTAGGAGGGAAGGCAGAAGGAAGGCATAATGAAATTAATCGCGATAGGAGTACCGCGATATCGGTCACGCCTGCGTGACATTTGACACAGATTAGTTTGGATGATGCTGCAGTGAGCATAATTGTAGATTGCGACCAAGAAACCAGTTCCTAATTGACGCTGGCAGTGGTCCAAAAGTCCCCGTGTGTCTGCGGTATCAGATATGGTTGGGCTGGTTGCATCATCGTTGATAAATAACAATGGTGTGTGTGTGTGTGTGTGTGTGTGTGTGTGTGTGTGTGTGTGTGTGTGTGTGTGTGTGTGTGTGTGTGTGTGTGTGTGTGTGTGTGTGGTTTGTGTGTGTTTGCGTTCGTGCGTGCCTAGTACCTGTTTGTTTCTTAATTGCATGTAAGTGGCGGCTGCATTTCCGATGGAGGCGGAAATGTTGTAGGCCCGTGTACTCAGATTTGGGTGCACGTTAAAGAACCCCAGGTGGTCGAAATTTCCGGAGCCCTCCACTACGGCGTCTCTCATAATCATATGGTGGTTTTGGGACGTTAAACTTCACGAATCAATCAACCATTAAATGCATGTAAGTCATCGAAAGGAAAGAGAGAAACAAGTGCGTAAGCTTTAGCGAACAAATAACAATGGTATGCACATTGGCGCGCTTAAGCATATAAACTATAATTGAATTTTGCTGTTTCGTTTGATGTAACGTTACATATATATAGCTACTCGAAGCGCGCGATTTTAACGTGCACGTGTAAATGTGCACCTGCTCTCGTTGATTCAATGCAGTGCCTCAACTGCGCGGGCCTCATCTTCTACAGTGGTGGCCTGATCCGGGAGAAATCGGTGATGGGCAAGACATTCGGTGCGATCGTCTACGCTCTGTCGATGAACATCATCTAGCTTAGGTTGATTTAAAGGTTGCGGATATGATTTATATCTGAATGCGCTGATTGGCATCAAAAGGTTCGAAGGTACCGCATAAGTCTTAATAACGCATATATTTAATACGATAGGCGTGAAACGATGTATTAAGTATGACATACGTGTATGTAGCGCGTACCGCTTAGTAGCGACGAGTTCATATTTGCGAGTTGTTTCTTCACTATTATTGGCTCCTTTTTGCGAGTGACGGAGTCGGAGCTTTCAAGCGACTTGCCTTGGACTCTGTAATAGGTATAAATTTAACACAAAGTTTCCAATTAGTCTTCATCGGCATATGCCACCGCAAATGTCCCGCTGAAAAAATGCAAGTCAGGCTTTAACAAAGCAAGCAAATTGAGAACTCCATGGAAACAAAAAATGTACCAATTGCAAAGTAAAACTGCATTTTTGGAGTAGAAAGGTTTGAAATAAGCCATGCATTCAGGGTTAAATAAATGTGTATGCAAGAACACTTCTGGTACCTGCTTTTATGTACACCGACATCATTTTGGTAACTGAAAATAATTGAGGGAAAAGAAAAAAAAGTTACTTGCAGAGAAGCTATCAGCGGGATTTCTTTATTTATGCATTATATTCGCGTTTAACGAGCATTTACTACGAGTCATCGTGCTATGATTGGTATCAAACTACTGATTCAACGCAGAATACTCTCTCTAGACGGAAATCATTATATTTAGTATACCCTGATTCTTATAAAATACCAGACACATCATACATTCGCGAGTGATTCGGCCGTTTCACAAAAACGAATAACGTGTGAGTCATAACCTGACTAATTTCAATCGAATCACGTTACTTGCCGGTGTTGTAAGCCCCAGTTCAACAAATAAATGGATGAGAGGCATTAACGATTTGGATATTGTATTCTGTAAACACTACGTAGATGCGTAGAGCGTGTCGAACTGTAGCCATGGAGCCTTGGGGGGGGGGGGGGGGGTGTCACAACGTGCACCTCTTCCAAAGTTACAAATTGGTTATGTGTGCATATATCTACGCGCACACACACGCACGCACTCACATCCAGTATGACCAGACCCCACCTCTCCGCCTTACGACAAAAATCCAAGCCCCTGATTTCTAAGAGCGTTTGCTTGCCATGTTCTCATTTCTAGAAAGACATGTTCTTCAATATTCGCATCTTATTGCGATAGCAAATATATTGACACTCTCAGCAGGATTTTGCCTGCTGAGAGTGTCAATATATGGATGGATGGATGGATGGATGGATGGATGGATGGATGGATGGATGGATGGATGGATGGATGGATGGATGGATGGATGGATGGATGGATGGATGGATGGATGGATGGATGGATGGATGGATGGATGGATGGATGGATGGATGGATGGATGGATGGATGGATGGATGGATGGATGGATGGATGGATGGATGGATGGATGGATGGATGGATGGATGGATGGATGGATGGATGGATGGATGGATGGATGGATGGATGGATGGATGGATGGATGGATGGATGGATGGATGGATGGATGGATGGATGGATGGATGGATGGATGGATGGATGGATGGATGGATGGATGGATGGATGGATGGATGGATGGATGGATGGATGGATGGATGGATGGATGGATGGATGGATGGATGGATGGATGGATGGATGGATGGATGGATGGATGGATGGATGGATGGATGGATGGATGGATGGATGGATGGATGGATGGATGGATGGATGGATGGATGGATGGATGGATGGATGGATGGATGGATGGATGGATGGATGGATGGATGGATGGATGGATGGATGGATGGATGGATGGATGGATGGATGGATGGATGGATGGATGGATGGATGGATGGATGGATGGATGGATGGATGGATGGATGGATGGATGGATGGATGGATGGATGGATGGATGGATGGATGGATGGATGGATGGATGGATGGATGGATGGATGGATGGATGGATGGATGGATGGATATGGCTGTACCCTTTAGATCGGGCGGTGGCTAGCGCCACCAAGCCGTAATACTTAATGAACCAAAAACTAGAATTATTTTTTTTTTCTTTAAAAAGTGAGTTTGAGGATTCGTACTTTCCAGTGAAGAGTTTGATTTTCACTCGTGCTTGACTTTAGCCACAAATCAGATAACCTCCTTCTAGTTAAGTCTACCCACTTAAAGTCTATTTTGCCCTCCCGATCCCTAAACCCCAGTGCTTTGAAAAACTCTGCGCCATCATCCTGAACTATAGGGTGAAGCCCTTTACAGAACATTATCAAGTGTTCGGCAGTTTCTTCTTCCTCTCCACACGCACTGCATACTGTGTCTACCCCTTCGTATTTGGCCCGATATGTCTTGGTTCGCAATACTCCCGTCCTGGCCTCAAACAGTAGAGAACTACCCCGAGTATTATCATAGATCCTTTTCTTGGCAATTTTCTGCTTAAAAGTTTGATAGGTCTCTAGTGCGGACTTTTTAATCATGCCCATTTTCCGCATGTCAGTCTCCATTTCCTTCACTTTCTTCTTAACCGATAGTTATTTTTGGTTTAGCCACCTGCTGTTTTCTAAGTATTTACCAGTCAACTTCCTGGTTCGCTTCCTCCATTTTGTATCGACATTCTTTATGTACAAGTAGCTGGAAACCTTCCTAGCCCAACGCTCCTCTCCCATTTCTCTCAATCGCTTCTCAAATTTTATCTTACTGCTAGCTTCTCTGCCATCAAATGATGTCCATCCCATATCACCTTGTACTCCCTGATTTGGTGTATTCCCGTGAGTTCCTAAAGCAAGCCTGCCTATTCCACGTTGCTTAATTTCTAATCTTGCTTGAACTTCTGATCTCATGCACAAGACCGCATTGCCGAACGTCAGCCCAGGAACCATGACCCCTTTCCATATTCCGCTCACAACATCATACCTATTGTAATTCCACAGTGCCCTATTTTTCATCACTGCTGCATTCCTGTTACCTTTAGTCGTCGCGTATATTTCGTGTTCTCTCAGGTACTCGGTCCCATTGCTTATCCATACGCCCAGATATTTGTATTTATCTGTTATCTCTAGCGTGACCTCCTGTATTCTATGCTCACTACCCTCGTTGTCATTGAAAATCATGACTGCTGATTTTTTCTTACTGAATCTAAAATCTAACCTATCTCCCTCACTACCACAGATGTCCATCAATCTCTGCAAATCTTCCTTGTTGTTGGCCATTAGCACTATATCATCTGCGTACATTAATGCTGGTAGTGCCTGATCAATAAGTTTTCCTTGTTTGACTAAAGAGAGGTTGAAGCCCAGTCCACTTCCCTCTAATTTGGCCTCTAATCCTTGTAGGTACATCATGAATAATAAGGGTGACAGGGGACACCCCTGCCTAAGCCCCCGTTTTACCTCTGCAGGCTTGGATACCTGTTTTTCCCACTTTATAACTACCTTGTTACCTTTATAGATATCCTTTAAAATATTAATGACTACATGTTCCACGCCTAGTGTGTCCAGTATTCCCCACAATTCCTCTTGAACCACGCTATCGTACGCTCCCTTAATATTCAAAAATGCTAGCCACAGGGGCCTGTGTTCCTTTTCTGCTATTTCGATGCACTGCGTCAGTGAGAACAGATTGTATTCCAACCTCCTGTGTTTCCGAAACCCATTCTGCAGTTACCCCAGCACCCCCTCATCCTCTATCCATGCCTGCAGTCTTTTTTTTTTATAATCTGCATCGCCAGTTTGTAGACCACTGATGTCACTGTTATAGGACGGTAGTTGTTTATGCCAGCTTTGTCCCCCTTTCCTTTATAGATCATGCTCATCCTGCTAAGTGTCCATCCATCGGGAACTTCACCATCGATTATTATTTTGCTCACTGCCTCTCTCAAAGCCTGCTTAGACTTCGGACCTAATGTCTTTATCAGCATAATTGGAATGCCATCTGGGCCTGTTGATGTACTACTAGGAAGCCTTTTCTCAGCCCTTTCCCACTCTCGTTGTGAAAATGGAGCCATTGCACCACTTGATTCGTCCTTGTCTATTGTGGTACATTAAGCACTTCTTTGTTGAAACTTTTCTGTCACCCTTGTTCTTATATTTTCAATAGCTTCGTCCCCTTCTAGCCTAGCACCTTGAGCTGTAGTTATAAACCCTGCTCTAGGTTCGTCTCCTTTCTTAGGGAGTACATCGTTCCAAAATTTCGCAGCTGCCTTTATATCTTTTTTATGTACCTCTGCCAGCCACTGAGCTCCCTTTTTTCTAATCTTCTCATTGATCAGAAGGGAAGCATCCCTTCTACAGCTTAGAAAGATTTCCCATTTTCTTTCAACATTATCTGCAGGTTCACCCCGCTGCTTAGCATGTCTGTGTTCCCTAGAGGCTTCCTGACGTTTTGCTATGGCTCTCTTAACTTCCTCATCCCATCAACTTTTGGGTTTGTGTCTTTTTTTCCGGGGTGACTTGTCACGCGTCTTAGCAAGCTCTAGCTCAAAGAGTCTAATTAGATTCGTGTATGTCCACACTGTCTTATTATCCTCCGTGATTACTTTCTCAATTTGTTTAGTGGCTATTTCAATTTGCCTTTCTGGATAAACATTTTCCCGTACGAACGTGATACAAGCGGCCCTTGCTCACAAGTCAGGCGTAAATCGAGGAGGGAGAAGGGGAGGGAATAAGCCGAGGACATCTTCCGTCGCTCCGCCACTGCGCGCGCATGGCGTTTCGCTCTGTTTGTTCGAAAGACACGGCTCCGTGTGTATATGGTGTGCATTCGTCAGTTTACACGAGTGTCTACAGAAAACTTGGTTCCCGTTCAGTTTCGATCGCGGTGACGTTCAGTTGTACAGATGCAATCGCGACAGAAACCGCGTACGTTCCAGAGAGATGCTGCTAACTAAATCTTCAACAAACCCTGGCAAAGAAGCAGGTGTCAGTTTACAGTGGAGCATATCCCCGGGGAGCATCATGGCTGCCAACATTTTATTCTCGTGGCACTTCTGTTTTTTTTCACTCTTTTCCATATTACCAGACACTACGACACTTTGCAGCAGCAGCAAGGATCTGCGACAGTTTCGCACGAAACGTCGAGAAGTTTCCGTGCTGACGCGAGCGAAAAAAACTGTCCTCCAACAATTCTTGCGACAGCACAAATCTTTTTTTTTTTGTCTCTTGGTTTCGTCCGCGGAAACCCGGCAGCGCTGTTTCTTCCTGCAGTCAGCCATGAGAATTTGGAAAAGCGGTCACGCTTGAGCAAGGTGTCTCAACCATCTTGCTCTTAGAGCCTCCTCAGACGAGTCGGGCCTTTTGCCTTCATTCTTTATTCTTCTCATAATATAGAAAAAGGAAACGATCGTATCTGTGCCGTAAGTTTAACAGGTTTGAACTTAGCGTACGTAAAAGATCGCGCTGTCTCGAACAGGCTCTAGAACTCGAATATTTCACCATTTTTTAAGGTAATTTTGTCGCGAGGGAAGAATCTCAATGTTTTTCAGCTGCTTCTCACAAACTGCAAAATGTCAATGCATGTTAAAGGACATTAAAAGGTCCAAATTTTTGGAGCCCTAGACTGCAGCGTCTCTCATACTCATATTCTGCATTACGAACGTTAAGCCTCACGTATTATTATTATTATTATTATTATTATTATTATTATTATTATTATTATTCCTACAACCGTCTTTTACCAATATAAGCTGCCCCGCCGCGGTGGTCTAGTGGCTAAGGTACTCGGCTGCTGACCCGCAGGGCGCGGGTTCGAATCCCGGCTGCGGCGGCTGCATTTCCGATGGAGGCGGAAATGTTGTAGGCCCGTGTGCTCAGATTTGGGTGCACGTTAAAGAACCCCAGGTGGTCTAAATTTCCGGAGCCCTCCACTACGGCGTCTCTCATAATCATATAGTGGTTTTGGGACGTTAAACCCCACATATTAATCATCAATCAACCAATATAAGCTTGCTTTTTTAAGAGGCAGGGGGCACTGTAGTACCCGAAAAACCCGGCGCCGATTTTTTGAGCGTACAAAAAATGCCGCCCTCGAAATTACGACAGTCACGTGCGCATTTGCGCATGCGCCATTTTCAAATAACCGATGCTCTCTCGATCGAGCGCTCGTCGGCTATCAGCTGTTTATGAGGCGGCGATATGATTTTTGTTTCCGTGCTGACGTCGTTTCACGTTGCCTCGATTCACCGTTGCCTGGATATGAACGCGTGAACATAGTTGTTGCCTTCAGCAACTGACGTGCTGTGCTGCTATGAATGGATACGAAGGTGGTACGATTGTCAACCCGGCCACGGCAGTCGCATTTTGATCGAGGCAAAATGGTAGAGTCCGGCGCACTGTGCGATGTCAGTGCGGGTTAACGAGCATCAGATAGTCGAAATCTCCGGAGCCCCCTTCTACGGCGTCTCTCGTAATAATGACGTGGTTTTGGGACGTGTGAAGGTATACAATCGCTTGCGTGGCGGAAGGACACAGTTAGGTTTGAGTACTAGACATTTTGAAAGAAAGAGAAAAAGAAAGGTACAGGAAGGAACTGGGAAAGCAGAAAATAAATAAAATAAATAAATAAATAAATAAATAAATAAATAAATGTAAAGGTAAAGCTCGCGCCCACAGAAATTTTTCGCTTTTTTCCTGTTTTTCCGGTAAGGCAAGAACACTTGAATTTCCTTCACTTCCTTAATCAAAAGTGCGTATCGTGAAAACCAGTAGGACGACACATTAAGACTGTAGAAATTCACACTGTGCAAAGTCTAGCTACATGGAGTCTTCAGCGGTTTGTTGTAACCGCGCGGCTTTGCTTTTATGGAAGAGAACGGCAAAAAAAAAAAAGTTTGCTTTGCTCACACACTCGCTGATATATATCATGCGCACCTCCTTAAGATGCCAGAAGCCCGGTTTAAGTGTACTGTAGATAAATTTTCCAGGTTTTTTCGAAAATAATTTTGCCCTCCTCCCGCCTTCCAGCCGTCTCGCTCAAATCTCATTGATAACGTCCTTAGCGTTGCGCATTAAAACAAAAAAAGTTTAAAAAATGTTCTCGCTGTTCCTATCAGGTAATACCGTTTTTGCGTACCGTCGGCAACTGTAAAAGAAGTAGCAAGACTTGTCTACGCTAACGAGAAACAGAAAACCCAAAGGACGCTTTCACTGAAGTGCTTTAAACTTCAGTCGTATCGCTTCCTTTGATGGCTAACCTTGGTACTTCACTTATTTCACAGAAAGCTTTTTTTCTTCTTTTTTTTCGTCTTTTTTAAGGCTCTACTGGCTTCCGCCTTCGTTTCCCTGTTTTTTTGGCCATTTGGCTAATTCGCCTTCGTTCGTACGTCCGGGCCATGCAGGCTGGTTGTTTTAGGAGGAGTCCTGTTCACCACCCAAAGCACCTTTTTTTGTTTGTTTTTTTTTTTTTGCCTCTGAAGAGACGAAGCAAAAGGAGTTCATCCGCTGCGCATACACTGTAAGGAAACACTGCTGCTGCGCAGCGGCCTAATTGCTCGATAGGCGCACGTAAAACGTCCACCGACGATGGAAGAGGACTAAAAAAAGACGTCCCAAAGAGGTCCGACGGGGACATTAGCGTGATTCCCCCGGAGTTGTGCTAAACAGGAGCCAAACATGAGCCCCTTGTTAGAGTAGGCCACGTGCTGTCGATGCATGTACCGCTAGGAGCGAACCAGTACCTGAAAGGACGCGCTGCTTCGAGTATAGCGCGTATACTGATTAGCTAAGTGAACGAATTACGTTTTATTGTTTATTCTTTCCCTGCTCTCTAACACGAAACACGTTTGCAAACACATACACGGGCACGACAGATTACTCTGGTTAGTCGCCAGTCTGGCAAACTGGACAATGTTTCTCCTTACGTTATCTTTTATCTTGCGTGCTGTTAAGCCAACTGTATGGTAATTAAACACATTATTTTCTCTCGTGCGCTATAGTTGCTGCTAGTCGTTAGCAAAGGGAGTGTCGTTATAGATAAGTGAGGCCGTCTAGCTGAACGCTTGAGTGATGCGCTGATGCGCTATATTGTTGACTTAATTACGAAAAAAATTGCCGAAGTGTTGATAGATGCTGAAGCATTCTAGGTGCTACACTTTGGCCCCAAAGAGCCCGGGGTTTTACACGTGTGCTTATGTAGAAGTGGAGCTCACATCATCATCATCATCATCACCATCATCATCACCATCATCACCATCATCATCACCATCAGCCTGACTACGCCCGCTGTTGCCACGTTGTACCCGCAAACTTTTTGATCTCATCGGCCCACCTAACTTTCTGTCTCCCCTTCGTGCGTTCGCCTTCCCTGGGAATCCAGTCAGTTACCCATAATGACCAGCGGTGATCCTGCCTACGTGCTACATGTCTGGCCCTTGTTTCCTGCTTGATTTCGACTATTATATCCTTAACGCCGGTTGTTCCCTGATCCACTCCGCTCTCTTCTTGTCTCTTAAAAATACACGTATCATTTTCTTTTCCATCGCTCGCTGCGTCGTCCTCAATTTAAGCTGAACCCTCTTTATATGCTTCCAAGTTTCTGCTTTGTAGGTAAGTACTGGCAAGATGCAGCTGTTATACACTTTCCTTTTCAGGGTTAGTGGCAGATTACCATTCATGATTTCAGAAAGCTTGCTGAATGTGACCCACCCCATCCCTAATCTTCTAGTTATTTCACTCTCATGGTTCGCTGACACACATGCACACATTTTCTAGAAGGTGGGCTGCCATTTTTATTTTAATTAGGTCACAAGGGCATCAGTAAATTAGGTTCATTTGATTTGGTTTAATTGCGATGCCTCTATGAAGTCTACGGCCTCCAATACCTACCAGCAAACTCGTTTGATAAACGCGTTGCGTCTCGTTTCTTATTTTTTTTATTTAATCAACTAAAGCTTCGTTGTTTACAAATACACATCTTTATTAAACGCTCTGTATTCTGCACACACGTACAACAGCCCTTCCGACCACAATATGCATAAAAGTGTAGGCCTGTAGTTTCTGTCATGCTAGTGCGTTTGGACTCGAAATTGCGGATAATATGGCAAGTGGGCTTTCTTGCGAACTTGCGCATTGAAATTTGGTTTTGTATAGCATAAATATATTGTATTTCACTATGCCTAGGGGACGAAATGTTTTTTTCTTTTCCCCCACCGCAGGCTATGGCTGGATTTTCGACGTACTCTTCAGTCTGGAATGCGTCTTGAACGGCTTCAGTGACTTGGCACTGCTGGCGGCCGTTTCATACGTGAGTAACATGCCCGATATTGAATCGCACGGGAATCGTGCTGACTTGTTCTTGTGTGTTAAGGTACTGCCTTATCAGAGAGTGAGAGCAAGTGTAAAATGAAACAGTATTCGGCGTCAAACATAAAAGCGTACTACGAGCCGTACATTGCAGAAACAAATTGAACCATATGATCTACACTGATACATTGGCGGGGGTACTGGCTGTTTCTTTTTTCCACGTTGACCTAGTTTCACCATCTGAATATCTCAGGTTTGGCGCAGGCTGTGCTTGAATGTGCGCGAACTTTCTTGAACGTTTACGATGGTTCTGCTGAGATATGTTTCCGTACGCCAAATAAAGCGCATCAGCGGAACTTCCGGTCACCATCAGGTCTCGTGACCTTTCCACGTGATCTGAGCTAGGACGTCATGTGACGTCACTGACAGAACAGCGCCTCGCTGTCAACTCTGGTTCGGGCAGTAGCGATGAAGAACGGAGAAAATGTTGAATAGTGAAATGACAAGGCACAGGTCAACATTACAAAGTGTTCATTCTTCACCGGCTCGACAGCTGTGCACCATTTTCACTGCAACGTAGTATGTGGCAGAATTGTCATCATTCTCTATATTATGTGTTTCTTTTGCCTCAGCGCAGCAGGGATGGACGTGATGGCTTTCCCATCGAAGTAAGTACTGAGTGATTATGTTATTTGCACTACTTTACGCGCTATGGTTTGATATTGCGTTA
Organism: Rhipicephalus microplus; assembly: GCF_043290135.1. Classification (NCBI taxonomy): domain Eukaryota; kingdom Metazoa; phylum Arthropoda; class Arachnida; order Ixodida; family Ixodidae; genus Rhipicephalus; species Rhipicephalus microplus. The sequence continues at coordinate 160,050,034 of NC_134701.1, forward strand.
GCGGCCTCATCCTAACAAGGCTCCGTTCTCTCTCCTGGTGAATCCCACTAGTCAAAAAAGACCAGTTTTTTTTTGCTGCATGGTCAAGAATTTGAAATTCTACTGGTAGAATCGGAATGATTGATTGATTGATTGATTGATTCATTGATTGATATGTGGGGTTTAACATCCCAAAACCAACTTGTAATTATGGGAGACGCCGTAGTGGAGGACTCCGGAAATTTTGACCACCTGGGGTTCTTTAACGTGCACCCAAATCTGAGCACACGGGCCTACAACATTTCCGCCTCCATCGGAAATGCAGCCGCCGCAGCCGGGTTTCGAACCCGCGACCTGCGGGTGAGCAGCCAAGTACCTTAGCCACTAGACCACCGCGGCGGGGTGACAGATTCGGAGCAACCCACTCCGCGATGGAGCGTTCCGTGTGCTCCGTAGACGGATTTAGCCGGAGCTGTCTTGCAGAGACGGATTTCACCGTGATGAGCGTCAACGTCGCCGCTAGTGTAAGCGTCAGCGCCCGCTGCTTCGCATCTACACATGGTTCCCTTTAATGGGAGAGGTTAGATTTTCTTAATTGCAGCTAGTGTGATTACTAGTGAATCACTCAAGTCGGACGCTCTCACGCTATTGTGATCATTTCGCAAATGTCCCAATCGTAGTGCACGCCGTGGGATACATTTAGCTTAACTTGTTGGTAAGTATTTGAGACACTGCTGTTGATTATATTTCCGTGTTAGATATTGCCATGAACAGTTTTTTTTTACTCTTACATAAATTATCATTTGTATGTAGCGGTTCCTTAAGGCACGGGCACCTATTGTTGTTACATACGCATTAAACACAGCAATCACAAAGTTATTCGCAAATTTCAGTTATCAGCAGCGAGTGCGTGATCTCCCTAATGAATCGTAGTATGGATTCAACCTACTTTATTCGATAAGTGTGCTTCCACTAAACGAGAAGGGAAGCTATGTTATATGTATAAGGCACTTATTTGCAAAGTGGCCCTCAACAAAACCCTTGCGTCGGCCGGGGATTCAATCGCCCGCAACAACACGGCGTCCGCTTTACAAAGTACCTTCGATGCCACTTCTACAGTCCGCCTGTTAACTGCTCACCGCCATTCGTAAGGGGAAATCATCGCGGAAATCGTAATGATAAATGAATCCGCGGGTAAGCAACGCCTCCTAACAAGCCTGCATGCTCCAACGAATATCTTACGGGACAGATCGTTTATTTTGCCGGACGGGGTATCTCATTCAAAATCTCGCCCTTATTCAATCTGACAAGTCGCAGCGCGGTTTCACGCTTCGCTGGAGCGCGGTTCCCGATGAAAGCGCGATAAGTGACAACACCGCGGCGAATGCATGTTTCTGACAGATCTGTCTTTTTTTTTTCCCCCACTCAGCATCCCGTCATAATTCAATCTCGCGAAAGAAAAGTGCGTGAAGACACACGCAAACCGCAACGGAACAGCAACGTTTAATAAGCAACATGTTTTCGAGAGGGGGGAAAAAAAAACAGGCACATGCCTACTTTATTAGTATCTTTCTTTTTTATATGAAGACTGCAAGCGACTGCCGCAGCGGAAGAACATCGCAGTGCATTGAAGAGTGTCCAGTGTGGCTGCGACATCGTGTTAAAGCACACACACATAAAAAAAGCAGTGCCCGGTCGCACAATTTTACAACTGAACAAGAAATAATAACTCGCGCGCAGCAACAATGCTCAGCGGAGTTATGCAGTCGTAACGAAGTCGTCGCACTCTGCAGAGATGAATGAGATTATGTGTCAAGAGCTGCGCGCGTGATAGATCGTTTCCGACTACCGCTTCAACCCTGCAGAATGATCTTTCATTCCGCCGCTCCCTTCTGGTATACGTTCGTTGGTCACCACTTGTCGCAACTCTTGCGGCCGGTATACGTTTTGTCGTGCACGTAGATGCGATCTCATTTCTTTCTTTCTTTCTTTCTTTCTTTCTTTCTTTCTTTCTTTCTTTCTTTCTTTCTTTCTTTCTTTCTTTCTTTCTTTCTTTCTTTCTTTCTTTCTTTCTTTCTTTCTTTCCTTTTTTCTTTCTTTCTTTCCTTTTTTCTTTCTTTCTTTCTTTCTGCGGTGTGCACAGTGCCTGACCTGCACTCTGAAAGGGTTCATCGTGTGGAACACCTTCTCGGTGGTCGGCTGCTGGACCGCCTCGTGCGCCCTGTACCACGAACGCGACCTCGAGGCAAGTGAGATCGTCGAGGTCACGTGGTTCCTGTCTCGCTTCATCTTGGGCAAGCACAGCCTATCACATATACACCGTACACCGACAGGATTGCGAATGGAAGCGAACTAAGAAAACAAAATCGCAGTAATTTTCGGCGTCCTGATTGACACAGTGGATGGCTTTCATTGTCCAACACTACCGAACTTTCACGATAATAATAATAATAATAATAATAATAATAATAATAATAATAATAATAATAATAATAATAATAATAATAATAATAATAATAATAATAATAATACCAGAAGTGACAACCATCTGCTAGAGCCGTGGTCGGACTCGAACCTATGACTTCCCTGACTTTATGACCCCCCCCCCCCTCCTTATATACGCTACGAATGAAAGGCTTTATGTAGTCCTATCTTTGCTGCAAACGATACATTAGACTTCTCGTTCCTTTCAAGAACACTTAGTTAATGGCATCAGTTTTCACCGTTGTCGCTAAGTGGTTCGAGTATCCACCCTTTTCGCTTAACTATAGGGCTATCGTACAGTGGCTTGGAGCATCACTATTTTCCCTTTATTGTGGTATTTCAGTACCGTCGGGACCATCACTTATTTTTACGTAATTTTATGGCGCTTATTTTTTATGCTAGGCATCAGTTATTAAAAGGGATAGTTTTACTCTTTTATGATCGATCAGTCTAAATAGCCTCCGTTCGGTGCCCCATTCAATAACTTAATAATTTTCAAGTTATCGTACTCGCCGCAAACTTCCATTTTGACAGGTCTGTCATTTTTAATATGTTCACTGTTGAATGAATAAATACATTTGTCTTCATTTCAGTTCGGTGGCATCTACCCGTACGCCTTGTTTAATGACTCCGCATTGAACGCAACCACTGGCGCCCTCGTGGACAGCAGTTTCGTGAGTATTGTTTCTAATTGAAATATCGCCGTAACTAAGATATTTATACCTTTCATCTTTCAAGATGCCCTTGAAACGTGTCGGATATATTACGTTGGTATTATTGTTTCCGGCATATATATTTATGCTCAAAGAAAGCGAATGAAAAAAAAACATTTGCTGCTTAATATATCTGCGAACAATAAAAAAAAAAGAAGTACATAACGTTCTATGAGTTGCAGTAAGCGTTTCGCTGATTCTAAGCTCTTGAAGCGATAGTCAACTGTTGTAAAGTAATATTTCATAAGTCTGCAGAAAAAGTAAAGATGTGACTATAGACTAGAAGGTGTACAAATACCAAGTATTTGTAAGCACTCTAAGCAGGAGAAAGACAAATGAAAATCGAGGCATCTGTGGTATGACTATTATCCTATCAACTTGTTCTTTTTTTTTTCAGACCCCTACCCTGCCTATGCTGTACATATCAGCCACACTAATTGCTGTTGTCAAGGTATTGTGAATCTAATTGCATGTAGAAGTGCTTTATGTGCAATTTCTTCTTGATCTCAATGCCTGTATAGAATTTGAAAGCTAACCCTGTAGAAGCACAAACTATGGATTCGTTCGTAAAATTTCAGTCGATGGTGGTGTGTGCACAGCCGTGGCCACGTGTGCATAGACCATGTTAGGAGCCGGTTTTCCCTCTGCGGGGCGAAACCTCGAGGCAGTTTCGGACTCTGGAGTGCTGTATCAGAAGAATGTGTGGCCTAGCTGTCAGGCTGACCACATCGGAGCCCGAAACTGCCTCGAGGTTTCGCCCCGTGGAGCAGAAACCGGCTCCTCGCGCGCTCTATACAGACGTGACCGCGGCTGTAAATCTGCATTAGAGAGAGCGCTACCGGCGAACGGCTTATTTGTCATACGAAGGACACGTTTTGTGAACTTAGCTTCAGATCTGAACTTCCACTCTACAAAGGCCCGACCTTTTCTTTTGCTTTTTTTTTGAAGACGACAATCTTTCTTGGGAAGCTCTGTCACACAGTTCAGCCACCCAGCCAAAAGATTAAGCATTTGCTGATCGGTTAGCCATGTTGATCTGGTGTCTGTGTTGATACTTGTGGACATTGTCGATCAAAAAGCAAGCATTACGCATATATGAGACGCAAAAATAATACGAATATATTAGGCAATGCATTCCTTCACTATAAAATACATATATACGTAGCGCTAAAGACTCCAGTGTTTTTATCTGCGCTGAAAGTGCGATGCTATGCAAGAAAAAGTCCCATGCCGACAATATAGTGCTGCCACCTGGAAGTGGTGCTGGGTTCTGCACAAGCTCATGTTTCCCGACGTCACTGCCAGATGGTGTCCATATCTCACGTAGTGGCATATTTCACGTGGCTGGGGCCAGGACTCATGTAGTACGGCGGGCAGAAGACCATCCTCTTTCGGTGAAATTTGCAGCAAAGCACGCAAAACACGTGGCCAATTCTAGACCTAAGAAACCTTGTGGCAAATGAGTTTACGTTTAGCGTAGCTAGGTCTTGCATGTTTACGTTGATTTACAGTATTGAAGCAGGTCTTTATTTCAGATTGAATGAATCATCTTAGCAGCGAGACGTCTTTCACATAACTTCTGCATACATTGCTTACGATCGGTGAAGTGAAGTATAAATATCAATGAGGCATAAGAACATTTTAAAGAAAGTTGTGGTTGTAGTTGTGCATACGGTTCGAATACCGAAGGGAAAAAAGTTGACACCACGGGCAGTATATCACAATGAAATACACCAACAACGTTAAGCCTTGTGGACTTCTAATGAAGTTGCGTTGCAGTCGCCTCATTGCATTTCCTAGTCTGCTTTCGCAATGCCCACGAACTATAGGGGGTGCACTCCACTATTCAAGATGGAGCCCGGAGGAGGGTCAAATCGTAGAATTGTAAGAGATAGGGTGTACAGACGTCCGGCCCGTTCCACTTTCAATGGATGATGGCATGAGCTGCACTGAATTTTATATGACACCGAAATACATCACGAAACCATAGAAACAGGTAATATAGTTATTTGCCGTGGTGTGAAAGGTTATAATTCAGCTCCGTCATTCAGCACAAGTGATGCTTTCGAAATAATGTGCGTGCTGCAGCAAATTTCATTAACTAGATTAACGTATGAATTGAACGGCACTCTGAGGTACCGAAACTGCCTCACGGATTTACCGCAGTAGTACGCCGCTCGCGAGTAGCATCATCGCTGCTACACGAGACAGATTGTTAGACGTGGGGATGGTTTGCAAACATATATACGCTGTCGATATTACTTGCGTAGTCAGGAACGCGGAGTTGCGTCTTTAACGGAACATAAGCACTTAACATCCAGTCAGTAGCTTGTGTCGCATCCATGCTCCCACTCTAGCCGTGCGCAATTCACTGCATTCGGGTGTTGCCGGTTCAGTAGGAATATCTGGGGTTTAAGGTCTCAAAATCACGATGTGACTATGACAGACGCGGAGGGCTCCGGAAAGTTTGACCACCTGGACCTCTTTAAACGCACTGACAAGGACTGACAACTGGGCAGTCAATTGAAGCGTTTCGTGGTCCTTTCTAGTGCTTCCGTTTTACCTTGTGGCGCCGTTTTAGTAGTATGAGTGCACTGACAACGCACAGTCCATGGCCTTCTACCATTTCGCCTCTACCACAATGCGACCGCGAAATGCGACACGAATAAGCTTTGCCTTCGTATGTAATGCGTTAATTAGCATACGCTATTAACTTTCTCGACGTCATCGACGTGAAGTTCAAAGGTGGAAGCGAAGCGAGCCGACTAGCATAGACGCCAGTGTTGCTGTGTTTATCTGTGTTTACTTGCGAAATCGCCTTGAATCGCAGCTCATGATCTCCCTGATGGTTTCGAAACGGACCTTGGCTTGCAGAAATGGCACACTTCAAACAACCCTTTATTGAATCCTGAATAACTTCACGTCACAAAAGCAAATGTACTCGATGTTTATCACGCCGCTACAAGTGGCAATGTCGGCCAATCCAGGCTCGCTCTACTTCATCGACTTCTCTCGCTCACGGCAACCTCACGGTTCTAGGAGCGGCGACAGGGAGATGGCGCCAGCAGTGGTGTGACGACACACGTCTCGCTAGCTGTCATTGGCTGCGGCCATGCGACAGTCCTACGCGGCGATGAAAACATATGCCTGGTGCGATGCACGCCGGACATGCAATGCGGTGGTCTGATGCGATGAAAACTCACGAAACGTCGTCATTCTGGCCGCCGCATCATCGCGCCGGAAGCCGCATCGCACGCAAAATCGCACCGTCTGTCTCCCGCAGGACGAGCCTGTTGCGACCATACCTTATTTAGCGTGTTAAAATAGTAATTCGCAATTTTGAGTCTCATAAATATAATAATAGAAACTAACATAGAGTAGTGCCAAGGGAATTATAAGAGATGTTACTAGTGTAGCAATTGAAACGCAAACGTGAACAGAGGAAGGTGGCCGAAAAGATAACTCTCCACTGGCAGGTATCGAACTTACAACCTTTGAATAACGCGTTCGATGCTCTACCAACGGAGGTACAGCGGCAATCATCTCCCCGTCCAGTTCATCAGGTATATATGTGCATTTACTTGCGAATATTAGTCAGCGCCGCTAGTAGCCATGGCGACGAGTGTGGAACGCTCTTGTCTTTCTTCACATTTATATTACAATTCTAATTGTCCCTACACTTTCCTTGGCATCATGGTCTGTTAGCCCTCATTGCTATCTTGTCTAACAAAAAAAAAACAAACGAGTCCATAAACTTCCACGTCTTTCCTTTAGGCTTATAATGTGCGGTATTAGCCAGCGTTACGTCAGCAGAAGACTTGCGAACAATATGACGCCTTCTACAGTAGTACGCATGCGCTCGCACTTTACGACTGCGCGGAGAAGGAATCGGCTGCTTTTCTAGCGCGATCATGGACAACGCGTGTCGTAAAGGAACGCTCGTAAAAAGAAAAGTGCTGCTTCAAGGGGAGCTCCCTGTATGCGCCAACACTTTGCTCATTTAGCGAGGCGGCGTAGTTCTGGAAGCGCGGACTGCCGCAGGCGAACGCACATTGTGCACTTGTGTACGTGTACGCTATAGCTGAGAGTACGTTCCAAGAGCCACCCACGTACGTGTGACGAGTGGAGGGCTGAATGATTCACGCTCGTTTTATTGGACGAAACGCCGCATGGCTCTCGTCAGTCGTTAAGCCGAATGTTATGGGACGTCTCTCTCTCTCCCTCTCCTGCTATCCATCTCATTGATTCACAGGCTCGTTTAACGGTGTTCTTTTGTGCACACGTGACTCTGTGGTGGTCGTAAGAAGGGACAAGATGCTGCTTGTATAAGAGCCAGGCCGTATATGAAGCGGCCGATTGCAAACCATCAGTACTATAGGAAAGATGCTTCCAACTGAGATCTCCCCCAACATGTGTATTGTTTTGGCGATAATAGCTTTAGTTGGCTCTTGTGTTCGTTTTCTTGATTATCGGCCTTGCTAGAGCATGCTAGAAGAGCTCTTGACGTGGATATTGTTATTCTCATTATGTTTTTATTTTTATTTTCCGTGAAGACTTCGCAGGTAGGAGATGCCTATAAAACGGAAAACATAAAGAAATAGGTGGTTGCGCACGTTTTACCGAGAAGGAGGATTACAGCATTCTTCGCGAGCATCGCACAACCGTGACAAAATCTATATCGGGTGAGAGACTATACCAGTCTCCGACTGCCCTGGTAAGAAATGACTTACCGCGGAAAGTAAGAAATCATTTGCTCAATCCTGGTAAGAAATCACTCGTCCACACGGGAATGAGCAACCCTCGATACATGGTCAGTATGTTGACATGTGTAGGGGCAGAAGTGAGACAAAAAACGCAATTTTGTGTTGAATAAAATTGTGGACCACATCTCCGAAGGGAACCATGATGTGATGCGAAATAGCATCGGTGCGCACGCCGTTGACCCGGCTGAAACGGGCGTCGACATGGGTGCTGGAAGAACGGTTTGAAGCGAAATTTGGTGTAGCCTTTACTCGAGTAAACGTTTCTTCGCAACGCAAAGACACATACGGGAGGCGCGCTGAGTTTCGTGTAGGTTTCATCGCACATATACGAGCCGAAAGAGTGTTTCCACTCGATGTGCAGTAGAGCGTTGCGGGCGGTCCGGAGGGTAAAGCGAGATAAAAGTGTGTTGCGAGCGGGCAGAAGAGCAACACCACCTACGTATGTTGGGAGGAACCGGCAGCTGCTGCAGGTGAGGAAGAGAGTGATGTCAATGCGCAGCTACGACTTAACCTGCTTGGTATCGTTCCAACGACTGCGGTGGAGGGGAACGTGGTGCGGCGCGTTGGCAAGGAGACACGGACGGACAGCGTTACACAGGCTAGTCAGACAGCTGCTTCGCATCTAACTGAACTGAAGATTATACGCCAGGCCTTCGCGCAAAACGCCGCGCAGTCATCTGCAATCACGCCGTCAAGTATAGTCGTGCAATTTTCGAGGTACCCACTAAGCCTACATCATCCAACTTAAAGAAGTGAAGCACATACTTTCCGCCCGAAGGGCAGTAGGTTCTCGTGTAGGTGCATACTTCTTTTGTTGGTGGGGTCATGGCCATCAGCAGGGCAGGTACAAAAGGGACATGTGTGTTTAAAAAAAGTGGTTAACGACTTAGAGTACTCGGTGCTCTAGTATGGAAGAGCTGAAAGCCGTCCCTTGGGCCTTACCCTTCATGAGGCCGCTTACCTCAACGAAAATTCGCCTTTTCCACGATAGCGCAGCGTATGCGCGCTTCCCTAGCGGGAAAGTCGCGAAACGACTCGTCATATGGGAGTCCTTCCTTCATGCAATGCCAGTTCTCGCAGCCCCTACCAAACCCTACCACAGCACATGAGGGCAGCAAAAGTAGATGGGAAAGGCGGATTGCGCCCGGCTGGGACTCGGTAGCCAATGAAAGAATTACACAAGAACTGTTGTAGCATTGATATATGGCACAGGCAGGAGCACCAGTGAAAGAAGAGATGGAAGAGTGTTGTTGCTCCTCGAGCTCGCTCCGCTTTACAGCTGGTCGGCTTTACCTCTGCGCTTCCTCCAATAAAAGTGTCTTAGGCTCACTGCTAAAGCGGTACTAACAAGTGTTGGAGGTGCTGGGTAAAGGCGCGGCGGCTCGATGGAGGGGTATCCGAAGTAGCATCAAGAGGCAGCGTCTGTGGTGGCTTTTTTGGGGGCGTAGCCGCAGGTTTCATCGATGGTACCTGGATGAGGGACGCGCCGGCCACAGAACCGCTCAACATGGCCAGGCAGACGACAGTAGTAGCAGATGGGTCTGTTATCCGGTGTGCACCAAGGATTGTTGGGAAGCTTTGAAGGACGGCGGGAAAGGGAAACTTGCGAACCTGCCTGTAGGCGTGTTGCGTTTGCGGGCAGAGTCGATGACGTTTGACGGCGCATGTGCCAGCCTTCGCGCGATGTCAGCGTAAGTCAGGGGAGCGGACACAGGCAGTGGCTGGTACGTGGGCGGGAGTGCCTCGCAGGCATGCTCTTCGATGGCTCAGCGAAGCGACGGGATCAGCCCGTGAGTATTGCTGGGAAGGAAGGGCGCAAGAGAAAAACTGGCGAGCCATTTCCTCTGGGATGAGTTGTTGAATTTGCGGCGTCAATACCGTCTGTTCCGGTGAAATTGCACCAATGGTCAATGGTGACGTGGCCATCATGTCGAAAGCAGGGCATCGTGTTGAAATGCGCTGTGTTCTCAACTCATCGTAGTTTTGGAATATTTTCCGCAACTGTTTGCGGGTCTTTCACCACCAGCATGTGGAAGGCATAATCTTCGATGCCCTTCATAATATGTTTGACCTTGGCTGTTTCGGACATGTCGGGATTGTAGCGATGGCAGAGGCCCACAACGCCCTCGATGTAGGACTTGAAACCTTCTCCAGACAGTTGGGCGCGATCTCGCAAGCGCTGTTCTGCACGGAGCTTGCGCACTGTTGGTCGGCCAAACACGTCCGCGAAGGTGTTCTTGAAAGTGGCCCAGTCGGTAAGCTCAGCTTCATGGTTGTTGAAAAAGAGCTCCGCTATTCCTCTCAAGTAAAAGTGGACGCGGCCAAGTTTGTCGTTTTCGTCCCACCTATTATTGACGCTTACTTTCTCGTACGAAGAGAGCCAGTGTTCGAGTCCTGCTCATCGGTGCCGCTGAAGATGACTGGGACTCGCTCTCTCGGGACACCGGGACAGAGGGCAGGTGGGGATGTAGGAATGGTCTGCTGTGCAACGTCGGTGGACATCGTTGACGGCGAAGGTAGAGTTCGATTGCGGAGTTCCAGGATGGGAAATGGATCCAGCACTCTCCACCACTTGTTAGTACGCCTTTAGCAGTGAGCCGAAGACACTTTTATAGGGGGAAACGCACAGGTAAAGCCGACGTACAACCCCTTCTTCGTTAATGCAACGTTGTGCATCGGACAACCAGCGCGTGCCATCCGCAAACAAATGGAACGACCGAACGGTTTAACAGCACACTGGGTGACATGCTGTCTATGTGCACGTCTACTGACCACACCAACTGGGACCGCATAATCCGTTTTGTTACTTATGCTTACAATAGCACCACTCAGACTACGACAAGATTCTCTCAGTTCTTTCTCCTCTACGGGCGCGAACCTTCCTCAATCATGGACACGATTCTCTTGTACCGTCCGGACGCTTGAGAATCCACAACTCTATCCGAAGTCGCCACCTATGCGAAATATTGCAGGCAACTCGCACGTTCCTTAACCGCACAAGATCAAGCATACCAGAAAGACCGTCACGATGAAAACCTGCCCGCCCAGTCACATTCTCCTGGCACGTCGGTATGGCTTCGCGTTCCCTCATATGCTCCAGGTCTGAAGGCCCCAACCAAGTCCTACGTCATTCCTCACTGGTTAACTATATTGTTGAGGCGGTTCAACCATCGACAGACTGACGCCGTCGTGGTCACGAGACTGTTCATGTTGAGCGATTGAAACTGCACTACGACCCACGCATCCTACCTTGTCCATAGGACGCGAGGATGGCTCTTTTTCTGGGGGGAGGGGGGGATTTGTAGCATTGATATATGGCACAGGCAGGAGCACCAGTGAAAGAACAGAAGGAAGAGCGTTGTTGCTGCTCGCGCTCGCTCCGCTTGACAGCTGGTCGGCTTTACCTCTGTATTTCCCCCAATAAATGTGTCTTCGGCTCACTGCTAAAGGCGTACTAACACTGTACTGTGTTGTGAAGGAAAAAGTATTTAACGTTTTAGAGTACTTGGTACTCTACTACGGGGCCGCACAAAGTGGTCCCTTCTGATAAGACCACGAACGACGGCCACGTGTTTAGAAGAAATGTTCGACGATTTAGAGAACGAAGTACTCTACTATGGGAAAACTTTGAGCTGTCCCGGTGGATCATATACTTGTGTTTAGAAAAAGTTGTTAGCAATTTAGAGTACTTGGTACTCGTATGGAAGAGCATAAAGCCATCCTGTGGTCCTCATATATCATGCGGCCATGTGGACAAAAATATGTTGTGAACGAGTTGTGTTTAGAGAAAATTGGCAGATCCCATGTAGAGTGGGAATGGATGATATGCGAAGCACGAGTGAGAAATGTTGATATGTCACTTTAAAATCAGCACAACGTTACGAAGTGGAGGTAAATAACGCCGTACATGACTTCCATGTCATGATTATCGTGTTTGGATGTGTCGTTTACCTTCGCCATATATTCACGTAACGTGTGACTAAATTTAGTATATGTGGAGCTAGCGAAACGGCCATCATCACGCTATGAGCGTGGTATCTTTGCATGTTCTTACATGACGAGTGTGACAGGATTATCATGTTTGCACCAATCATATATTTGTCTTCCATTGACGTCACCTAACACCAAATTTGGTATATGTGGAGCGAGCAAAATGGCCACGAGTGCATCACACGAGGCCCAATATACTCTAATGTAGCGTAGATGCACGCGCACGCTGGGCACAGCGATGCTGTGTTAGCAAAACGCGAGCACTCTTAGTCTGACGCCAGGCGCGACCAGCGTCGATCGGCACGGCCCGACGGCAAGTGGCGCGAAATGCGACATGCTGCCTTTCGCGCCGATGCGTTACCCAGACAACACTGCGTCTCCCTCTTTTCGTGACGGAAGGACGCCAGACGCGCTGAAACGCGCATGTACGTGTCACAACAACGCAGCGCGGCTCGCGCCAGCGAGTATATGAGAGGACCGGCGGTTGGCGCGGCAACGCCGACTTGACGCGACGAAATGAACGCCGGCAGGCACGCGCAGCGTGTCACATCGAAATATATTGGTGCCTTGATTGTGGCTTGTAGTCATGTCCTCACATGACACGCATCTCCTGTTTATCATGTTTGCACCAGTCACATACCTTCGTCATTCATTGTAGTCACGTAATACCAAATTTGGCATATGTGAAGCTGGCGAAACGGCCGTGAGCGCATCATCAGTGTGGCATGTAGTCATGCTGTTATATGACACGCACGTCGCCATCATGATGTTTGGATGTGTCATATACCTATGTTGCCCGTTCGCGTCGCGTAATACCGACTTTGGTACATGTGAAGCTAGCGAAACAGCCGCGAGCGCATCATGAGTGTAGCATGTAGTCATGTTGTTACATGACACGCATCTCATGTTTATCATGCCTGCACCAGTATCATCCCTTCGTCATCCATTCACGTCCCGTAATACCAAATTTGGTATAAGGGAAGCTGGCGAAACGACCATCAGCGCATCATAAGCGTGGCATGTAGTCATGTTGTTACATGACATGCATCTCATGAGTATCATGTTTGCACCAGTCACATACCTCCGTCCTCGATTCACGTACTGTAATAACAAATTTGGTATTTGTGACGCTAGCGAAACGGCCGCGAGCGCATCATGAGCGTGGCATGTAGTCATGTTATTACATGACGCGCATGTAATGATTAGTTAGGGTCTGTCGCTTGTGTTCGCCATGTAATCATGTCATACTATACAAGTTTTGCAACATGCCATGTGAACGAAACCACCGCAAAGAGCTGCAGGACCATGAAATGTAAATAATGACATTCATAACACACATGTCATGAATTTCATGTTATGACTAGTCAAATGTGTTCTTCATACAGTCATGTCATACCAAGTTTGGTATCAATACCATAATCGAAACGGCCAGGAGAGTTAAACGTCGTAGGCTGCTAGATAGATAGATAGATAGATAGATAGATAGATAGATAGATAGATAGATAGATAGATAGATAGATAGATAGATAGATAGATAGATAGATAGATAGGCTCAAAGTGGCCGAAGTTCACTAAGAAATGCTCCGCATTTAAAAGTGGGTAACGATTGAGAGTACCATAAGTACTCTAACTCTACTATGGGAGATCACAAAGCTGTTCCGTGGGCCTCACACTTGATGAGGCCAAATCACCTCGTGTGAAGCTAACCGGGCGTCCGAGCTGTACATTTGTAAGCATGCTATGCTTCACACATTTTGCGATTTCCACTGTGTGTTTAAGAAAAGTGTTAACGAATTAGAGTACTTGTTACTCTACTATGGGAGAGATTAAAGCCGTGCCGTAGACTGCTACTGAAATCATCATCATGATAACGTCAACCGATTTCGCGTAAGAAGAGATTGAATTGACCTTGTTTCCTGACCACCGCTGCCACGCTGGTTTCTGCCGAAAAGTAATCCTGCTCATTTTGGCAATGCTGTAGCCATCACGAATGGTGACGAGTCTTCTCAAGGCCAAACGTAGGTGTGCTTAAATTCTTTATTTACAATGTATTGCACATTTCAACAAAGCTTTGTTTTTGTTTCTTCTCTTACATATTTTTCTTCGGAGTTATGACGACGTACAGTTGGTTGGTTTGTTTGTGGAGTTCAAAATCCAAAAGCGACAAGGAGTATGAAAGATGCAATGACGTATGATTGTTATTGTGGTGGCATTTATGTGGACACTCGAGGTGCACTTTTTCTGCTAGGCATTGCCGTGACCGTCATGTTTCATATAAAGACCAAATCGATCGGATCGCCCCGAGAGTGTCATGCATTCGTTGTACGAGAAAGAGCTTGCAAATGTTGCAGATTGGTGGGGTTCAAACAGGGATGGAATGCACCAGTCGGTTGCGCCGAATAAACGCGCACGTGGGGGTGGTGGTAGGCAGGGAGCTACTTCGCTCAGGTAGACGCAGATTGTTGAGAATTCAGCCAACTACCATGAACCTGATTTGCGATTACGAAGTTGCGTTAAAAGCGAATCGGGTACGTCGTATAGACGAGATAACCGAAGACATATGGTCGCCACCACCTTGCGCCGGTAAATGAAGGTTTGATTGTTTCTGAATGTAAACATTCGACCGATGTCTGTCTGGTTGTGTATTAAAACTTGGAAATGTCGCGACGTGAATTAGTAAGGCCAAGAAACGTGGAATGGACCAATTCAACTGCTTTCACGTGGGTACGTCTGCCATAGCACTGCTCGTTTAATTGTTGGAGATACAAACCGGCAAGGTTAACAGCCAAATTCGTGACAACAAAAGCGGTCCTCGGAAGATTCTGCAGATGAAAACAGTTCGCCTAAGCGAGAACACAAATGAGTGAACTTGTACCGAAAGGTGGCGCAAAGAGATGTTTGGATGAGTAGGTTTATGATTATAAAAGATACAACAGCGCAACAAAGACACAGCACACAGAAAGACGCATAGACACAACGCACTCCCTCTTCCTGTTTGTCTTCTTTGCGCTGATGTAAGTTGGCCATGTTTGTTATGACGGGATGGAAGTTAGTTCCTTTCTATCCCTGTTTAATGGTACCCCAAAAACGTTTTTGGGGCGAAGCTCATTAAGCCGCGGGTCGTGCGTCCGTGATGTATGTATGTAGTAGTAGGCAGCCACCTTTCATTTAGTCCTTGGAATGTCCGCTGTAAAGGGCCCGAAGGTTGATGGCCGGTACGGCGGGTTTCTTTACGGTAGCTCGCTCGCTGCCGTCGTCCACAAAGTCGATGCTCGCCAGTGAGGGGACGCGTTCGTAGAGAGGGAACGAAGGTTTATTTGAATGATGTAGTGAGATGGAACTGTACAGTGAATCAGCAGAGATTCAGTCCTCGGTTTTAGCAAGGGACGGCGCACAGCTCTCCCACAGTTGAGTACGAAGTACTCGAAATCGTTAAACACTTTTTTTTTTCTAAATACAAAATGTTCACGGCTTTTAAGCCCATTGTCTCCCTAGCTAGTAGAAGAGCTGGAAACGCATACCGTGGTTCTCACGACAGAAAACCGCCCCGTGCGGTGGCGCTATTGGCTGCACGGTGTAAGAAAAAAAAAACATTATTATTCAAACGCTAGATTCGCACGTGCGAAGCGTCGTCATGGACGCTATACGCACTGCATTCGAATTTCCCCACGATTTCCTTCGGGAAGGTGGGAGCATTTTTTATCGAGAACGTTTCTTCACGACATGACGTCGGCAATAAATTTTTAATGATGCTTAAGCGAAGAAAGGAGTTCCAAGCACAAACACTGACCAATTTTCGTTTTTTTTAATGAAAGACATGCGTCGGCATTCAATTTTACGCAGCAACTAATGCGGCTCATTTATTAGGAGCGTTTATAGCTTAAATACTTCGAAAACATGCACAGGGTCGATGTAGCGACAGGGGAGGGTCCACTCAATTGTAAGTGAGAAGCATAGCTTCGTGTCTCTGGCTCGAATTTTAATGTGTAGGTGGTAATCTTTGGATGTTTACCATGTAATGTAAACATATCTTCTGTAACAATTTTTGGTGTGTCTGTGCGTGTTGTGTTCCGTCGCGATGTCATGTTTCATTGTAATTCATGTTCGTTGTTCATGAGAATAAACTTCTGCAAACGTAACTGTAAACGTAAATGTAGTTTGGGTGCACGTTAAAGAATTTCAGGTGGTTGAAATTTCCGTAGCCCTCCACTACGGCGTCTCTGATAACCATATGGTGGTTTTGGCACGTTAAACCACACATATAAATCAATCGTAACTGGTGTTGTTAATTACAGACATCCACGCAGTGCCCTCGCCCAACAATTATACACGTCGGGACAGCTCATTGCTATCTCATAGTTGAGTACGAAGTACTCACAATCAATCGTTAAGCGATTTTGCTAAACAGGCCAAAGAGTGGTAGAACTCAGTAGTTGAAAAATATCCTTCACAAGAAAGCAACTACTTTGTCGTGGTTCCTCTGAATAATGCTAAGAAATGGCGTCGAACTAAGCTTTACTTCATGGGGAACGCGTGAAAAACGTGTATACGCCTTGGAAAGCTGACGATGGTAACAGCGCGAGAACAGAACGACGACGCAGAGACAAGAAGGACACGAAAGACACGAGCGCTCGTGTCCTTCGTGTTCATGTCCTTTTTGTCTCTGCGTCGTCATTCTGTTCTCGCCCTATACCTGTTGTCATGTCATAGGAACTAGCCCAAGCTTCCACACTTCTCGGAAAGCTGTTGAGCTTCGAGCGAAATAACATTGAAAAAAAAAAAAGGGCTTGCAAACTTTATTTTCTTTAACACGCACGTTATGTATAGATTTGAAGGCATAAGGGGCAAACTTTCTGCGTGTGAAAAAACAGAAGCACGACACGTCAGATGTTACACTTATTTCTCAATGTTCTGCTCTGGCATCTTTAATTCCGAGCCAGCGCGAGCGAACAAACGCGGAACGAACACGGAAGGTGGATAAGACAACAGAATAAAACAATCCACAACATAACCTCGGAGTGGATACGTTTTGGATATGTTGCCCCACTCTTGTGGATATGTTGCCCCGCTTTGCCCCAGTCGCAACATATCCACTCCGTGGATATGTTGCGAGTGCGGCAAAGCGTACGTCCATTCGTCCGTCCGTTAATCTGTCTGTATATCTGTCCGTCCATCCGGCAGTACGCCTGCCTGCCTGTCTGTCTGTCTGTCCATCCATCCATCTGTCGGTCTGCCCTTCCGTCCGTCCGTCCGCTCCTATCACACGGAGACACGGACGGATGGACGCTTCGCCCACCAATCATCACTCACTCTGTGGTTATATTGTGATTTTTTTCTTTCTTTTGTAGTAAATCACTTTTTCACAATCATAAGATCACGCTTGGCACTATAGGAGACAGTTGGTAAGCGATAAAACGCGCATATTGAAAACCAGAGTGTGTACGCCATCTTTAAACTCGTCAATGATTTTGGCAGCGTCTACTATAGGGCCTATAAACCTTATGCGAAGTTGCTACCATCTGTCAGCCATTAAGTTCATAGCCGCCATGTCAGAGGCTAAGCTCCGCGTAGTGCACACAGTCCGGCAGGTCCGTGTGTGCTTACGTAGACGCATACGTAAGACGTATCGACGTGAGACATTTATTGCCTGATAATCGCAATGCCTACGTGTTGCTGCGTCCCTCGCTGCGCAAAGATGGGAACTCGAAATGCCGAAAGAAAATAATAAGCCTTAAACTTTGTGCCTTGTTACTTTTTCATGCTGACGATGTTTTTAGCATTGGCTTCGGCTACTGCTCCCGAAAAAACATGTCTGCGTTCTCCTTCCTAAGCAAGTTAAACGTGCAATAGCATTTAAATTCGTGTTCCCACAAACTGCTGCATGCATGCCTTTAAGCAAGGCAGTTTTTGCAATGTTTTCGTTAGCAACATTTTACCAAGTGAAGGCGACTCGCACGCTTCATGCTAAAGCCACGTTTAGGCAGCTAACTTTATCGCACCTATTGGCGCGTGCCTAAACTACGTTGGATGTGTTTTGTTTAGTACGTTTAAGTAACGGCACACGCTGAATTAGAAGCAAGTGCGCGTCATCGGTTGAATCTAAGAAGGGATCCATGGTGCTAAAGGATCTTTGTTTAATGTTGCTTCATTCTTTCTTCTGGAGCGGGACAAGCTGCCGTTTTGAGGCATGGGGAAGAGTGATTCCTAAATGAATGAAAAGAAGGTAAAAGTGAGCCCTTCAGTAACTGTCTCTCAGGGGGAGGACACCTCAACAGTAGCTCACGAGAGATGGGGGTAAGGAGGGATTAAAAGAATGGGGAGGATTAAAAGGTATAGAGATAGAGAGAGGGGCAGGGACAGCCATATATGGAAGTAAGAAGAAGATAGGAAAGATGGACATGGTCGCAAGAGTTCGAGGACGGGGCACCACTCAGCGAGAGCTGTTGTCGGCGTCAGAAGATGTCGTAGGGCGAGCCAGTCGGCCAAAGCTGCGCTGTCGTAGGAGATCGCGGGGGCACAACCGGTCGGCACGATATCCAGAGAGCGAGTATCGAGGGATGGCTCGCGAATGACTGCGCATCTTTCTCAAGGATAAGACGTGCTCGGCACATTCAACGTAATGCAGGTACATGCAATCAGCCGCGATAATGTTATCTGCGTAACGGTGGCTTCTGCGTAAATCGTACGAGTCGCCCTCACTTGGTAAACGGCTGATGCCGGAAACTTTGCAAAAACTGGCTTGATTACAGACGTGCGGCAATTTGTTGGAACACAGGTACCAATGCCATTGAACGTCTTATTTGCTTAGAAAGAGGAATGCAAAGACGTCTTCCGGGAGCAGTAGCCGGAGCACATTCTGGTAATGTGGTCAGCTTGGAAAAAGAACAAGGGACGAAGTTTACGGCTTACCTTTTCTATTCAAGCACTTCGAGTTTCTCTCTGTGTGCAGCAAAAGACGCAGCAATACGTCAGCATTGCGGTCATCAGCCAACACACGCCTCACCTTTATACGTCCTACGTATACGTGTCGTAGACACACGCGCACTGTTCGTTCTGCGCCGCCGCTGAGCCTCAAACATGGTGGCTATGCACGCAACGGCCGACAGATGGCAGAAATTTCGCATGAGGTGCATAAGTATATTTACAAGGTGGTAAAAATGAATTACATTGCCCTCGGAGTGAGCCAGTGACTTCACATACCAAACTTCAAGAAATTTCGTTGAGCCGCGCCGCCTGATTAAAAAAAAAACTTACTTTGAAATTTGTGACGTTCCCCGTGACGTCAGCGGAAAATGAAACATTTAATTTAAATGTGAAACTTTGACATTCATTTTCTTCTTCTTTATTAAACTTGTGGTGCTTGAATTACCGAAATTAGACTTTCCATAGTACAATTTATCACTATTAACCGACTCGTTGAGCTTGTTGTCCTTTTAATTACTTGAAAAATAGCCTAGCTTCACTGTGGCGCCAATGTTCCGAGCTTTAGTGACGTGGTCGTTGTTCGGCTCCGATCCTTCGCAGCTGCTGCTGCTTTACGGTGTGTACTTCGGCTATCTTCAGGCTGTCGTGCGTGACTCCGTTCTGGCCGACCCGTTCGTGGCGTATGCGAACGAGTGCGACAGGACGCAGTCATTTCAGCAACTGCCGGCGCTCTCTGGAATGTCCAATGAGAATTGCAGCCCCCACCTCGATGCGGAGTCCTTGCCGAAGGAGTGGGGTCAGCCGAGTCAGTCATCGTTTCGACCGCCAACCGAGTGGTCCAGCTCGGACGACAGACGCAACCCGTTCGCAGAGAACGAGGATGAGCGCCTGACCGGAGTGCAGGTGCGCACTTGTCGACTCAACTCATGACTTCAAGCGATTAGCGCATAACAAACGATAGCACACGAAAGAAACGTGGATAGGACGAGTGCTGAACTTCAAAGCATGTGCATTTGGGAACGTGCAATAATATCGGGAGGGCAAAACAAACACTTTAAAGTTTAGGGCTTATCGTGTCCTAAAGCATTCGCTGGGTTCGCCTTATGTACCCGCCTTTTATGTGCCACTCATTCGAAGTCCCGCATCTTTACAGCTGCTGAACTTGCCGTGCTTGTCAGTTCAGTTCATGGATTCGAATGAATAGCGCACAAAAAACGGAGATGTGAGAAAGAGACATAGGTGAGAGTAGCGCTAAACAAGAAGCTATGTATATTTTGAAGCATAAATGAATATGGTTAGTGCGCTAGAAAAAGGGTTCTAGTACGCAATATCATTGTTTGAACTTTAGCGCTTGTCATGCTTACGTATCTTTCTTTTACCTCCGTTTTCGTAGTAAGACCTATACATTCGCAGCCTTCTCGCTGTTTCATTGTGGCCGGTGACCACACCGCGAGCTGAGCCGCTGCCTAGCAACCACTGCGACTCACAGCACCGCTCACCGCGCCATCTGGCATCGTATACAGAAGTGACATCTGACATCGTATATACAGAAGTGAAATTCTCGCCTAAGTGGGATTCTTCGGCAAATATAGAAACCGAGTGTAAGACACCGAAAGAAGTCAGGCTTCGTCGTCGGAACGAAACAAAAGATGAGACAGTGAGCCGGAGATACGCAGGAAGAACGAGTGGCACGCCTCGAAAAGCGTAACGTTAAGCCAAGCTTAACAATAGATAATTTTAGTATATAGGAAAACAGCAAACGCAATGATTTAGCGTTGCGTGCTCCAAACTGAGCATGTGCAGAACGTTAACATAGCCCGAACTATTACGGACGATCGCTATTTCTGGCATAGAGCGTTCAATGCTGACGCACGCAAGAGATCCCGTATGTAGGACAAGATGGCGGTGCATGTTGAAGCCAGAGCCGTAAAATTCGAATTTTTATAGTCGCCAGCATGTATTGTTAAACTGATTTACTCCCAAATACTAGTCGCATTTGATTTAGATTTCAGTAATGAGAATTCGCCAGCTGTATATTGAAGGAAATAGAAAGAACTACGTTTTTGCGGTACACACTCAATTTGCGGTGCAGAAGGCTTAAAAAATTGTCTACGAGGTTCACTCATGTTTTTGGTAGCGATACAGAGATGGCGATGCTGTACTCATGAACTTGTTTTCGAGATAAGGCAAATGCGGCCGCAAGTCAAGCCGAGCCAAGTAAGAGGGATCTTGAGGAATACTCAATAATGACATATGTAGTAAGAGAACTATGTCAGACGCAACACTAAAACCAACGTGGCATGGAGACGCAGCGATGCTGACTTCGGGCAAACTCAATTTAGTGGCGCACTTGAAGTTTATCCAAGCCATATAGTGTTTTTATTACTAGATGGTTCCGTAGTTGTTTGTGTTAGCGTTAGCGGGAATGCCTTGCGCTGTACTAAAACGCGTGAACCAGTTGGCAGGCAGCGCGTTTCGTTTTAGCGTTCGTGCTGATACGCGCGCTAAAGCTAACGTAAATGTTATCCGATATGTTAAATCTCTCTACAGCAAGATTAACCGTACCTCTAACTATGTATACATGAGCATAACTGAGATAATCTACAGCCTTTTTTTTATGCGCTGACTCATTCGAAAGCCTGCATTTTTGCCAACCTGCCCAACAACATGCTGCACTTGTCAATCCAATTCAATCGACTTCAATTAGTTAATGCAACACCTTTACGGGACGGACATTAGGGCTTCAAAGGCATCTTTTTTGAAGACAATAACAGTAACGGTGTATCGGCTAGCGCTAACCTAGGCGCTGTTTTGTCTTCTCCTTTAGTGATATATATTTTGTTACTGGCCAAAACAGAGATGTACGAGCACAGCATGAGGGACTAAATGAGGCTAGATGGCCAGAAGCATGCGCATTAGAGGCGTGACATTCGTACACTGTACGAGGATTTTCCTTGACTTTCATTCGCGCTTTACTAAACATAGCTGGGACACTTTGCATACAGGAAGCAAGCAACGTTTTGTAACGTGAAAACACGCATTGAGTCGACTAATGACTGATTAGGTTACTCGAGTTACCGTAATCGTGTGGCTTTAGCTGGACAAAGATAGCATCAGACCACTAGGCAGAGGCGTGTGAACACCGATGCGAGTTCCTATGGGGAAAATGACTGAGTCTGCCTCATACCGTTACAATGTCATACCTGTATACCGTCATTTAAAGTGACACTAAATAAATAGAATAAACGATTTTTCACGTATTGGTGAAGCGCAATTTCACAGCCCCTGAAAGGCCCCTTATATCGCCTGGGGACGTTTGATAAGCGAAAACAATGGCAGCATATCCACGGAGTGAATGATGGAGAGCGCGGCGAAGCATCCGTCCGTCCATTCGTTCTTGCTTCCGTCCGTCCATGCGTCCGTCTGTGTGACCGTTCGTGCGTCCATTTGTACGTCCGTGCGTGCGTCTGTTCGTGCGTCCACGCGTCCATCTGTGCGTCCGTCCCTGCGTTCGTCCATGCATCCACACCTGCGTCCGTCCACGTGTCCATACGTTGGTGCAGCCATCCGTTAGTACGTCCATGCATCTGTCTGTGTGTCCATTCGTCCATTTATTCAACTCTCCAAGTACCACCATCTCGCATTTTTTCATCCTATATTCCCGATATACAAGCACCGCCATCCAGCGGACATTCCAAGGACTAAACAGGAGGTGGCACACGCACATTTTGTTACGGCTTGCGCTTCGTACCTACTTCCCCCATTTAACCACCTCGAGTTCATGGTATATACTACTTCACTGTATTCATGGCACTGCGGCTCAACTCTCGCTAAACCTTTCTAAAACCAAAGAGGTTACGCCCAGCGAGTATAACGTAGCAACTCTTTTTTGTCAGATAGTGCTCAATGTACATGGCAATGGCTGCTAATGGGGAATGAGAGACAGGAGAATTAGGCTCTTAGTTAACGTGCACGCTACGAATTTTTTATTGTTCAACAACGCACAGGAAAAATCTCCTACCAGCACCCTCTTGCAGGTCAAAACGTAAGACTGGTTACACACTACGACTACTACTACGACTACGAGGGACGAACAGGTGCTGCTATAAGGAGCTTCGCCCCTAAAACACGCCAAAGAAAACTGAGGTTGGAGACGCCACCTTGATGTCATAGATATTGACGCCGTCTACTCGGTCATACGTAGTTTCTGATCGGTAGATATGAAGTACATTGTCATCTGTGGGGGCCGTAGATATAGCACACAATGTTTTAGAAATTTATTAAGGCCATGTCGCGAAAAATATACATAGTATACTTTGAAATCAGTGATGTTACGCGCGGAGATTTCGGCAAGAAATTGAAAAACGAAACTTCCTCTGCTTAAACTGAACTCAGTGTGATAGTGAAACTTCTTACATTAGGATTCTGAAAGTGCAGTTTATCAATCTAAACCAAGTCATTGTTTCACTTAGTGTTCCTTTAGAAAAAGAAATCACAGCATATCCACGGAGTGAATGATGATGAGGGAGCGAATCTTCGAAGGGTTTTATCGACAAACCGTGAATCATCCGCTGGCCGCGTCCATTCATCCGTCCGTCCGTCCGTCCGTCCGTCCGTCCGTCCGTCCGTCCGTCTGTCCGTCCGTCTGTCTGTCTGTCTGTCTGTCTGTCTGTCTGTCTGTCTGTCTGTCTGTCTGTCTGTCTGTCTGTCTGTCTGTCTGTCTGTCTTGTCTATCTGTTTGTTCATTCACCTGTCTGTCTCTATCTGTCCGTGCGTCCGTCTGTCTGTATGTATCTATGTATGTGCACCCATCCGTACGTCCGTCCGTCTGTCTGCATTTCATTTCATTTCATTTATGTTACCCTCAATCGCACATAGCTTTACAGAGAGGAATGGGGTACAAGAAAATAATAAACTATGAACAAGAGAAACATAGTGACATAAAAATGATAAAGATTACAAGACATAAAAATTTGATGTTAGGCAATACACTGGATGTATGTGTAAGTACCATCAGAAACATGGGGGAAACAGAATACAATAATATAAATGTACAATATACACTTCACGCGTCATCACGTAAGTACTCCTGTATTGTGGAAGAAAACAAGTCATGATTTGACATGGAAACCATGTCCGAGGGAAGGTGGTTCCAGTCGTTGGATGTGCGTGGGACGAAGGAATGACGAAAAGTGTTAGTGCGGCAGCTAATGACGTGTACCTCATGTTGATGATCTAAACGAGCTGAGTAATAGGCAGGAGTGGTAATGAACTGAGCTTTCAAAAGTGGGTGATTGAATATCTTGTGAAAAAGTATGAGACGAGATGCCTTGCGACGTGATTCAAGTGACTGTAGTGAAAGGCTGTGTTTCATTGACGTAACACTGCTAGTGCGATGGTAGTTAGATAGAATGAAGCGTGCTGCGTTATTCTGTACCATTTCAAGCGAGTGAGTCAAGTTCAGTTGAAAAGGATCCCAAATGGAGCATGCATATTCGAGGTTTGGACGAACTAGTGTTTTATACATGGTTAGTTTCACGGCTTGAGGGGCACGGCTAAAGTTGCGTCGTAGGTACCCTAGCATACGGTTGCTATTGTTAATAACATAGGTAATATGATGTTTCCAGTTCAAGTCAGATGTTATATGAATCCCCAAGTATTTATACGAAGTTGCAGACTCTAGATCAGCGTCATTTAAGATGTAGTTAGCAGGGGATCCGGTAGTTCGTGAGATACGTAAAACTTTACATTTGTTAGTGTTGAGGTCCATATTGCCAAGTTTTACACCAGCTGGCAATATTCTTAATGTCACTTTGCAAAGAACTAGCGTCAGAGTTCGATAAAATTTCTCGGTAAACAACGCAGTCATCGGCGAAAAGGTGAATCGAAGAAGTTACAACATCGGGTAAATCGTTAATATAAATAAGGAATAGTAAAAGGCCCAACACAGAACCCTGGGGCACACCAGAAGTAACGGGAGAAGAGGGTGAGCTGTAGTTGTTAGCAAGAACAAATTGTGAACGATTAATTAAGAAAAACTCGATCCAAGCAAGAATTCCACCATCAATATTAAGAGTACTAAGCTTATATAGTAGTAGGTGATGATTAATCTTGTCAAAATCCTTCGAAAAGTCTTAAAAAATGCTGTCGACCAGTGAACTCCGATCTAGAATGATATGTAACAAATGGGTAAAACAAAGCAACTGTGTTTCACATGAAAATGACTTTCTAAATCCATGCTGTGACGTGCTAAAGAACGATTTTGATTCTAGAAAGGTGACCAAGTTATAGAAGAATATGTGCTCCTAAAGTTTGCATGGTATAGAAGTAAGTGAAATAGGTCGGTAATCAGTAACAGAATGCTTGTTTCCTGATTTGTGTAGCGGAACCACCTTTGCCTCTTTCCAAACGCGTGGCACCACACCTTCATTAAAAGACTTGGAATATTTTACACAGGAACATAGATGAGGCATGCTTAGTTTCTTTAAACATTCTGGCGTTTGTGTTGTCAACACCACAAGCAGAGGATATTCTGAGTGATTCAATTAGTTTTACAATTCCATGGGCCTCAGTCACTGTAACAGACGTTGATGGATAGTTGCGCGCTGGTAGAGAGACGGTAGCAGAAGTGGACGACACTGAAAAGTTCCGGACAAAATTTTTGTTCAGACATGCTGCACACATCTCGGAAGATACGGGAAGGCCGTCCGAGTCAACAAGTACAATTTCACTGTCGTTGGTATTTGTAATAGTTTTCCAAAACTTTCTAGGGTTGCTGACAAGCATTGATGGCAGAGTGTTAGACAGAAAGTTAGCCTTACCATCCGAAACTGCTGACGAGTAAACTCGCGCAGCACTCTCGTAGGAGCGCCAGCGTTTCTTCGTGCTCTGGAGTTTTGCAGCACGAAACAAGCGTTTTTTTTTTTTTGTTAGAAAGTCGCTTTAGGTATGTATTGTACCAGGGTGAGCAAATGCTCACAGGTATTGACTTTAAGAAAACAAAGGAACGAGGAAGTTCGTAGATTTTGTTAACAAACATATCCCAGTTTTCCTGCACGGTTCTATTATCAAAGTCATGTAGATAAGTGTCGTAGTCGATCTGCATATTGATGCATAACTGCATAAGTGATGTAGTCGTTCTGCATATTTCCGCTCACCCGCCTGTCCACATGTCCGCCTGTCTGTATGTCTGACCGCCCATCCGGCCGTCCATCCGCCCATGTAAGAACGCTCCAAGTACCGCCATCTCGCATATTTTGATCACATATTCATCATATACAAGTACTGCCATCCAGCGAACATTCCTAGCACTGAAACGAGAGCTGGCTAGTATACATACAGGAGACGCACGACCCATGCTTGAAGGAGCTTCGTCCCTAAAAGCAAGGTTATTGGGACGCAGCCTTTCGACGATAATTGCGGCTGAACGCCCCTGATGTTGTATTCCTATGAACAAATTACTCCCCAAATTTACTTCCAGAAAGCAAGGTACCAATTTTTATAAGCAGGTCACACCTTAATTTTAATTTCATTCATAGTGAACCACTGTCTTGTACTTTACGAAAAGGGTGGACAGTGCGTTCTGTGATTAAATTTGCTTCCATTGCTCCTCCTAAGGGGGAAGCGTGCGCACACGTATATGTGGCACTTGGAACATCAATCCTCCGAGTTCTTCAACGCGGCCAACGCCATTGGCGTACTTTCGTCATTTGTCAGGTGGTCTCTTCGTCACTACCCATCTATCCGGTGGATCGCTGGACTGGTTCTGTAGCTGACCAATCCCCACCTGAAGTGCCGCACGCGGACCCTGCGATGGAACAAACTGGGCGTGGGAACTATGAGAGTCCACCTGCTGCTCCAACGATGCCCGTTCCACCAAGTGTGCTCGCAGCACCTGCGGGAACGCTGGAGGCGCACGTTCCAACGAATCCTGCACTGCCTTCTGTGCAGCCTTCACTGATAACAGGTTAGTGCGGCACACAGAGTTTCAAATAATAATTTAACCTAGACAGGGACATGGCGCTGTGAACGTTGTACCCCCTTTAGAATGATGGGATGTACAGGCTTCGGGGTAGGATAGCGTAAGCTAGCGAATGGTCTACGAATGTTTTGGGGGTGAAGCTTCTTAGGCCGTGGGTCGTTCCCTCCTCAGTAGTAGTAGTAGCAGTAGTAGTAGTAGTATTAGCAGTAGTCGTTGTAGTAGCAGCAGCAGTAGTCGTAGTAGTAGCAGCAGTAGCAGTAGTAGTAGTAGCAGCAGTAGTAGTAGTAGCAGCAGAAGCAGTAGCAGCAGTAGTAGTAGCAGTAGCAGCAGAAGCAGTAGCAGCAGTAGTAGTAACAGTAGCAGCAGTAGTAGTAGTAGTAGCAGCAGTAGTAGTAGTAGTAGCCATTTCTAGTTTATGTGTTGCTCAATAGATGGCGTTGTGTGTATATGTCCTTGGTATATGTCCATAAAAGTACAGACTGGCGAAGGGTCAAGCAGGAGTGCAAGGAACATTTATGGCTAAAGGGGAAAGCGGCAGGGCAAATGACACTCCTTGGTTTCGTGTACTTAAGAACGGGAGCAAAGGCCAGAGAGGAAAACCAGACAATGGTAGAGTGTATATCAAAGGACATTGAGGAATTAGCAGGAAAGTGCGAGATAATTAAACTAGGAGATATGAATGCGCACATAGAAGATATAGATGGGTACACCGACCCGACAGGCAAAATGATCATGCATATGCGTGAAAGGCAAGATTTGATCATTTGCAACAGCACTGAGAAGTGTGAAGCGCAAACAACATGGGAGGTAGGAAGGCTGCAGTCGGCGATAGATTACGCACTGATGTCACATAGGATGTATGATAGGTTCAGGGGAATGCGCTTAGATGAATGTGGCTGCAGAAGTCGGGGTAGTGATCACAAACGTATCAAGATAAGTTTCGGAAGAGCAGTGACAGTGGGAAGGAGACAAGATGAGCAACTACCGGAAAATTTTTATTCAGAATGGCAAATTGAAATAGACACTAAACAAATTGAGAAAGTAATCACTGAGGATAATAAAACAGTGTGGATATACACGAATCAAATTAGACTGTTTGAGCTAGAGCTTGCTAAGGCACGTGACAAGTCACTGTGAAAAAGAAGACACAAACCCAAACGTTGGTGGGATGAGGAAGTTAAGAGAGCCATAGCAAAACGCCAGGATGCCTCTAGGGAACACACACATGCTAAGCAACGGGGTGAACCAACAGATGATGTTTAAAGAAAATGGGAAACCTTTCTGAGCCGTAGAAGGGGTGCATCCCTTCTGATCAATGAAAAGATTAGAAGAAAGGGAGCTCAGTGGCTGGCAGAAGCACATAAAAATATAGAAAGGCAGCTGCGAAATTTTGGAACCATATAAACTCCCTAAGAAATGAGACGAGCCTAGAGCAGAGGTTTATAACTACAGCTCAAGGTGCTAGGCTAGAAGGGCACGAAGCTTTTGAATATATAAGAACAAGGGTGACAGAAAAATTTACACAAAAAAGTGCTTTATGCACCACAATAGACAAGGATGAATCAAGTGGCGCAATGGCTCCATTTTCACAAGTGGGAAAGGGCTGAGAAAAGGATTCTTAGTAGTACGTCGACAGGCCGAGATGGTATTCCAATTATGCTGATAAGGACATTAGAAGTCTAAGCAGGCTTTGAGAGAGGCAGTGAGCAAAATAATATTCGATGGTCAAGTTCCCGATAGATAGAAAGTTAGCAGGATTTGATTGATTCGTGGGGTTTAACGTCCCAAAACCACCATATGATTATGAGAGACGCCGTAGTGGAGGGCTCCGGAAATTTAGACCACCTGGGGTTCTTTAACGTGCACACAAATCTGAGTACACGGGCCTACAACATTTCCGCCTCCATCGGAAATGCAGCCGCCGCAGCCGGGATTCGAACCCGCGACCTGCGGGTCAGCAGCCGAGTACCTTAGCCACTAGACCACCGCGGCGGGGCAAACTTAGCAGGATGAACATGATCTATAAAGGAAAGGGGGACAAAGCTGACATAAACAACTACCGTCCTATAACAGTGACATCAGTTGTCTACAGGCTGGCGATGCAGATTATAAAGGAAATACTGCAGGCATGGATAGAGGATGAGGGGGTGCTGGGGGAACTGCAGAATGGGTTTCGGAAACACAGAAGGTTGGAATACAATCTGTTCTCACTGACGCAGTGCATCGAGATAGCAGAAAAGTAACACAGGCCCCTGTGGCAGCATTTTTAGATGTAAAAGGAGCGTACGATAGCGTAGTTTAAGAGGAATTTTGGGGAATGCTGGACACACTTTAGGCGTGGAAGATATAGTCACTAATCTTTTAAAAGATATCTATAAAGGTAACAAAGTAGTTATAAACTGGGAAAAACAGGTATCCAAGCCTGCAGAGGTAAAACGGGGGCTTAGGCAGGGGCGTCCTCTGTCACCCTTATTATTGATGATGTACCCACAAGGATTAGAGGCCAAATTAGAGGGAAGTGGACTGGGCTTCAACCTCTCTTTCGTCAAACAAGGAAAACTCATTGAACAGGCACTACCAGCATTGATGTATGCAGATGATATAGTGCTAATGACCGACAAGAAGGAAGATTCCCAGAGATTGGTGGACATCTGCGGTAATGTGGTAGATAAGTTAGATATCAGATTTAGTAAGAAAAAATCAGCAGTCATGATTTTTAATGACAATTAAGGTAGTAAGCTTAGAATAAAGGAGGTCACACTAGAGATAACAGACAAATACAAATATCTGGGCGTATGGATAAGCATTAGGGCCGAGTACCTAAGGCAACACGAAATATACGTGACGACTAAAGGTAACAGGAATGCCACAGTAATGAAAAACAGGGCACTGTGGAATTACAATAGGTATAATGTTGTGAGAGGGATATGGAAATGAATCGTTGTTCTCGGTCTGACGTTCGGCAATGCAGTCTTGTGCATGAGAAAAGAAGTTCAAGCAAGATTAGAAATTAAGCAACGTGGAATAGGTAGGCTTGCCTTAGGAGCTCACGGGAATACACCCAATCAGGGAGTACAAGGTGATATCAGATGGACATCATTTGAGGGCAGGGAAGCTAGCAGCAAGATAAAGCTTGAGAAGCGATTGAGAGAAATGGGGGAGGAGCGTTGGGCTAGGAAGGTATTCAGCTACTTGTACATGAAGAATGTCGATACAAAATGGAGGAAGCGAACCAAAAAATTGACTGGTAATTACTTAGAAAACAGCAGGGGGCCAAACCAAAAAGAATGGTCAGTTAAGAAGGTGAACGAAGCTAAGACCGATATGTGGAGAATTGGCATGATTAAAAAGTCCGCACTAGAGATGTATCGAACTTTTAAGCAGGAAATTGTTAAGGAAAGCATCTATGATAATACTCGGGGTAGTTCTCTACTGTTTGAGGCCAGGACGGGAGTATTGCGAACCAAGACATATCGGGTCAAATACGAAGCGATAGACACGGTATGAAGTGCGTGTGGAAAGGAAAATGAAACTGCCGAACACTTGATAATGTTTTGTAAGGGGCTCCACCCTATAGTTCAGGATGATGGCGCAGAGTTTTTCAAAGCACTGTGGTTTAGGTACAGGGAGGGCAAAATAGACTTTAAGCGGGTAGAATTAACTAGAAGGAGGTTATCTGATTGGGGGCTAAAGTCAAGGCATGAGTGAAAATGAAACCCTTAACTGCAAAGTACGAATCCTCAACCTCACTATTTAAAGGAAAAAACTAAATCTAGTTTTTGGTTCATTAAGTATTACGTCTTGGTGGTGCTAGCCACCGCCCGATCTAAAGGGTACAGCCATATCCATCCATCCATCCATCCATCCATCCATCCATCCATCCATCCATCCATCCATCCATCCATCCATCCATCCATCCATCCATCCATCCATCCATCCATCCATCCATCCATCCATCCATCCATCCATCCATCCATCCATCCATCCATCCATCCATCCGTCCGTCCGTCCGTCCGTCCGTCCGTCCGTCCGTCCGTCCGTCCGTCCGTCCGTCCGTCCGTCCATCCATCCATCCATCCATCCGTCCATCCATCCGTCCATCCGTCCATCCGTCCGTCCGTCCGTCCGTCCTGGGAATAATATTGTTACGAGGCAGTGGACATGACTCCGCCGTCATAGACGAATCGATGAAGAGGAAGCGGACTTGAAGTGCGAGATGCTACCAGCCCTGGGGCGTCACACTTACCTGTAATTATTGCAAATACACTCGTTTTTCTCTTCCGTGTGTTTGTAATCCCCGCAACAAATTGGTGGACGTGCTGGGTGATGAATCGCCATACAACGGAGCTCCACAGTGGCCGTCAAATCGGAGTTGCCGTGATGGAACAGGGGATTGATCCCACGGCCACCTCTCCATCGGCCTCGGCAACGCCTGCACCATCTACGGCAACGCTTCCACCGGCCCCACCCCCACCCACATACGTGCTGACGCATCCGAAGAAACCAGGAACGTTCTGCGGTATGGACGAAGTTGATGTTGACGACTGGATAGCTGACTACGAACGTACCAGTGTGCTCAACCGGTATGACACGACTCTCATGCTGGCCAACGTGATGTTTTACCTGAAAGGCACCACCAAAGTCTGGTACGAGAACCATGAGGAGGAGATCATGCAGTTGGGACTTATTCAAGGAGAAGCCTCGTGACATTTGGGAAGCCCATCGGTCGAAAGGCGGCTGCAAAGAAGGAGTTGTCGATACGTGCTCAGACGTCCACAGAGCCGTATATCTCGTATATACAGGACGTGCTGGCTCTATGTCGTAAAGTCGACAACGACATGTCGGAGTCTGACAAGGTTGGCCACGTCCTCAAGGGGACAGCGGACGATGCGTTCAACCTGCTAATGTGCCGGAACTGCAGGAAATCATTCAGGAATGCCGGCGTTTTGAACTGGCCAAAAGCAGGCGTATTTCAAGATCATTCACTCGACTGCCGAACACCGCTGCCACGTCCTCCTGCGAAGATGGACTGAGCTCTCGTCGGCAGTCTTCAGCGGCGTCTGAAATTGCGCGAATCGTCCGGCGGGAAATCGGAGCAATTACGCCTGCTCTTCCCACCAATGACCACGTCGATTCACAAGTATCTCAGGTTTGCTTGGTACAGTCGATTGTGCGGGAAGAACTCAACTATTTGGGCTTCGATGTCTGCGCTGTTGCTCAGTCTCGACCAATTGGCTTCCGTTCAAGGTCGTTGCCTCGCCCCCAGTCACCACCCCTGGAGCGGTCTTATTCACGCTCTCGCAATCCAGCCGAATGGAGAACTGCGGATGATTGGCCGATATGCTTTAAATGCCGCCGCATAGGGCACGTTGCACGGTATTGCCACAACAATTGGTCTTCGTCCCGAACACAGTATAACACTGCTCGCCGCGCTGACAGCTACCGCCTTTTCCAGACTCCTGCGCCGATCCCCGACAACTACCGCCGCCTTCCACCCTTCGATGCCAACGCCTCCGATGTCCCTGATACCCAGCACAGCCGCTCACCGTCGCCTCGACGTCATCAGTCTCGTTCGCCGCCTGGACGTCGCCCATCGTCCCCTTCTCTACGACGACGCCCGACCTCCTCGCTCATTTCTCATCAGAGAAACTAAGCGGTGCAGCTCTTAGAGGTGAAGCTTCATCCTCGATACTGACCTCAAATCCTCT
Organism: Rhipicephalus microplus; assembly: GCF_043290135.1. Classification (NCBI taxonomy): domain Eukaryota; kingdom Metazoa; phylum Arthropoda; class Arachnida; order Ixodida; family Ixodidae; genus Rhipicephalus; species Rhipicephalus microplus. Next base: position 160,082,576 of record NC_134701.1, read on the forward strand.
CCTTGTACTGCCGACACAACGAAATTTGATCGACGTCGACGTTGACGGCCTGACTGTTTCTGCACTTATTGACACCGGGGTGCATACTTCTGTGATGAGTGCCCGACTTCGTCACCGCCTGAATAAAGTTCTCACACCGCCTACTCCTGGCATTATTCGTGTCGCCGACGGAAGAAATCTTGACATCACAGGAATGTGCACGACACGCAGCACAATCGCCGATCACCCCACATCTGTTCTCTTTGCAGTTATTGAGCAGTGCCTCAATGACCTGATTCTTGGATTGGATTTCTTGTCCACTCATGCCACTCTCATCGACTGTGCAATCGGCGTTCTCCAACTTCAACTGCCTCGGCTTGGGGCTGTGCCATCCTCACCGTCACACTGTTTGTGCACTGTTCATTATGTTCGGCTGTCACCGCAAGCCACCACGTTTGTGGCTTTGACGATATCACCAGCTCTTCCTGACGGTGACTACATTGTTTCTCCATTAGTGGATGTGCTTTTGGCCCAAAGTGTTGCTATGCCGCATACAATCGTGACTATTGTGGACAACTACGTTCAGCTTCCGCTCCTCAACTTAGACCGACTTAGACCGAGAAAAAACTGCCTTTGTCACACCGGATGACCTTTATCAGTTCAAGGTTATGCCTTTTGAGCTGTGCGACGCCCCGGCAACGTTAGAACACATGATGGACTCTCTCCTCTGTGGTTATGAATGGTCCATCTGCCTTTGCTACTTCGACGATGTGATTGTTTTTTCCCCAACATTTGAAAGCCACCTAACTCGTTTGTCAACCATTTTAGACGTTTTTCATCGAGCGGGACTCCAGCTGATCTCGAAAAAGTGCATTTTCGGCCAACGAGAAATCACGGTCCTTGGTCACGTGTAAGTGCTGCTGGTGTCCAAGCAGACCCTGACAAGATTAGCGCTGTCAAGAACTTTCCTCTGCCTTCTACTACCAAAGATGTTCGTTGTTTTGTGGGCCTATGCTCGTACTTCCAGCGTTTTATACGCAATTTCGCTACAATTGCACTATCACTAACTGATCTTCTCAAAAAGAACGCGCCGTTCTCGTGCGCCTGTTAAATGTGGCCCGGAAATTCATCTGGGCAGACGCCATTGTGCGTAAGCCGGTCTACAGGGGAGGCTCTCGATCCCTTCGGCGCCTAGTCTGCCAGACACTGTCGAAGATTTGAGCAATTACCCAGACAATGCGGCAAGCAAAGGCGAGTTCCCGACTTTCAAATGCGGACCCTTTCGTTGTGCCTTCAAGCAGCAGTGGTGCCTGATGACCTCGGTGATTCATCTGGCGACGGGGAAGCTGTTGTGACCGGCGCCAGAGCTGACAGCAGCGCGGCGCTCCTTTTATTATTGTTCATTGCGTTTGTTCCTTGAGAAAATTTACGTTCAGATGAGGGTTTAAGGATACCTAGGTGAGAGAGATATCGCCTATGGTTAGGTGCGTGTTGGTATGCTAGCGCTCTTTGGATGAGAGTAAGATGTCGTGCTAGAGCGCACAGCAAAGTCATGTGCGTTCTTTAAAAGCATGGGCTGACATGAAACTACATCCAGCAAATGAGCATGTTAGTACACAAGGTTTACTTTATTCTGTTGTTTAGTGATCGTTTATTAGGATCATATGATCACTTGAGCTGAGAGCATTGCGTTCACCAAATTTTTGAGGTTAGAGAACCATTTCTAGGATTTATAAAACGCAGTTCAATCTGATGTGTGAGAGAGATTTGTAGGCGTCAGAGTGACATAAAAGTAGGTACTCTCGACTAAGCCTTTCAAGTGTGTAACGAGAGAATAAATAATGCGCCCAGATAACTTGTGTATAGGGTCTGGCAGCGTTCGTGTTAAATTTTTGTATTTGGTTGGGTTTCATGAAGTTTGTCATGAAGGTAAATGTGAGTTACAAGTTAATAGTGTGGATTGTAGGAGAAAGCTAGTTTTGTAAAAATGGGATTACTGTTATATGGGGCCAAATTGTGTTTGCCTTTGTGTGCTTTTCTCACACAGCAATTTGTTCCATCTTTGGTATGAATCTCCACATCCATGATTGTTGTAACTTTGGCGGCACCAAATTTTCTCAAAATTTTTGCGTACAGGTTTTTCCTTTTTGTGTTGACAAGCCTGGAGGGGTTTAAGCGAGTCCAATGTGCTTGACTTCAGCATAGTAATGTGTTGTGTGGTTAGCCTTGCTGTTGTCGATCATTGTGAGCTGGTTTGGGAGTTGGTTACGAGTTCGCAGCTGGAGGGTCAAAGCCAGGCCTTCGTCCTCGTCACCAGCCATTCTCTTCGTGCCCAGCGGTTGGGAGCGCTGGCCAGGGAGGAGCTGTTAAGTCTGGCCCAGAAGTTTGTCTGGGCAGACGCCATTGTGCGTAAGCCGGACTACTAGGGAGGCTCTGAATCCCTTCGGCACCCGGTCTGCCAGACGCTGTCGAAGATTTGAGCAATTACCCAGACAATGCGGCAAGCAAAGGCGAGTTCCCGACTTTCAAATGCGGATCCTTTCGTCATGCCTTCAAGCAGCAGTGGTGCCTGATGACCTCGGTGATTTATCTGGCGACGGGAAAGCTGTTGTGACCAGCGCCAGAGCTGACAGGAGAGCGGCGCTCCTTTTAATCCCCAATCAAGTAGAGGACCGGCCGGCTGCCTATGCCCGCCAGGCATTGTCCCTGCTAGCCGGAGGATGAGACGTCATGTCGCCACGACGCCGTTAACCGTTCGAGAGAGGACAACAAAACAGCATCTTCCTGGAAGAGACCGCGGCGGCCACCGCAAATGACCCCACTAATTAGGCGAGTTGTGCGGCAGACCCTTTGATGTATGCTGTCAAGATCACGGAACCTCTCGACTAGCGGCACACACACGACGAGGAAGAGCCCTGCTGGCGCCACTTTGCAGTGCAGTGTTCACGACTCAATATTGGACGTTCACGTGGACCGTGCATGCTCGTCCCCCTCACCTGTTGTGTGTGTGTGTGATTGGTGTTCCACTTGGAGAGGAGGAGCCCAACAGGGCTTAAAACGACGCCGCAGAGTGCTGGACGTCACTCTGAACTATGTAACAGTTCAACCACCACGCTCGTGGTTTGTAAAACCACTAGCCTTTTTTTTCTGTAAATATGTGTAAATAGTGCCATAAACCTGTTTTGTTCTCGTATCCTCCTGCGATCCGTCTTCGACCCCAACAACTGGTGGCAGCCGTGGGATGCCTTCAGCAACTTCCTCGTTCTGACCCATAACAAGGCCAAGACCAAGCAGCTGCGTTTTCCTCGCTGATCGACCTGTTCACTTCACCACCAATATTGGCTCACTTCAACTCGTCCGCGACGACTGAAGTTGGCACAGACACCAGTGCTCACGGCATCGGCACCGTCCTCGCTCAACACCAGGGGGGCAAATGCGTGTTATTGCGTATGCCAACTGCCTTCTCTCCACATCTGAGTGAAACTATTAGATAACGGAGCGCGAGTGTCTTGCGTTAGTCTAGGCTGTAGCGAAACTTCGCCCCTACTTGTATGGCCGGGAGTTTTCAGTTATTACGTACCACCACGCTCTGTGTTGGTTGTCGTCGCTCAAGGACGCAACTGGTCGCTTAGGTCGCTGAGCTCTACGTCTCCAGGAGTATAACTTCGACATAATTTATAAGTCTGGCAGGTTGCACCAAGATGCTGATTGTCTCTCGCGTTATCCAGTGGACCCTGCTAACCTCGCTGTCCATGAGAGCGATTCTTGTGTGCTCACCATATCTGATTTGCGCGACATCGGCACAGAGCAGTGCCGGGACGCAACCCTCAGGACGGTCATTGAGCGAGTATCTTCCGACCCTTCGCTCCGTCGATATGTCCTCCGTAACGAAATTCTGTATCGCCGCAACATGAAGCCTGATGGCCCAGAATTTTCGTTAGTTATTCCCCGACATCCGCGTGCCACCATTCTTCAACATCTGCATGACACTCTGACGGCAGGACACCTGGGTTTTTCACGCACCTATCACCGCGTGCGGCAACGGTTCTTTTGGCCGGGCCTGTATAAATTTGTGCGCCGCTATGTCGCTGCTTGCGAGCGCTGTCAGCGTCGCAAGCGCCCTGCTCTCCATACGGCTGGCCTGCTCCAACCTATCGACATTCCCCGGAACCATTCTTCCGCGTCGGCTTAGACTTGCTCGGACCTTTCCCAACGTCCGTGTCAGGCAACAAATGGATCGCTGTCGCAACCGACTATGCGACCAGATACGCTATAACTCGTGCCTTGCCAAGTAGCTGTGCTACAGACGTCGCAGACTTTCTACTGAATGACGTCATTCTGCGGCATGGGGCTCCGCACCAGCTTCTGACGGATCGTGGCCGCTACTTCCTCGCAAAAGTTCTCGACGAAATCTTCCGTAGCTGCTCTACCGAACATCACCTTACTACTGCCTACCATCCTCCGACCAACGGTCTCACAGAGGGCCTCAACGAACTCTTACAGACATGTTGTCTATGTACGTCTCTGCTGATCACCGTGACTGGGACGCAACGTTCCCATACGTTACGTTTGCATACAATTTGTCAAGGCATGACACCGCCGGCTATTCTCCGTTCTTTCTTCTGTACGGCCGCAACCGTGCGTTGCCATTCGACACACTCCTTCCTTTTGATACTACCGAACCAAAGGTGTATGCTCAGGACGTTGCTTCTCGAGCCCGTGTCGCTCACCGAATCACGCACACTAGGCCCACTGCTTCTCAGGCTTCACAAAAAGTCCGCTACGATGACCGGCACCACGACGTTCACTACCCTGCTGACTCTCTCGTCCTACTTTGGACGCCGCATCGGCGTGAAGGCTTGTGCGAGAAGCTCCTTTCACGATACACTGGGCCCTCTAAAGTTCTACGCAAGGTCACCGACGTCGACTACCTCATCATTCCCGTTCAACCACACTCATCTTTTGCCACACCACCTACTGATGTTGTTTGTGTGTCACGAGTAAAATGCTACTACACTGCCAGTCCTGATTGACTTAGTGGCACCGTGACGGCGCTTCGTCCGCCGGGGGTGATGTTACGAGGCAGTTGGCATGGCTCCGCCGTCGTTGACGAATCGATGAAGAGGAAGCGGGCTCGAAGCGCGAGATGCTACCAGCCCTGGGGTGTCACACCTACCTGCAAATATTGCGAATACACTCGTTTCTCTCTTCCGTGTATTTGTAATCCCCCTTACAATATAACTAGACGCCGTTGGTGGCTTTAACAGCATGTCCACGGAGTAAATGACGATGAGTGGGATGATGTGCCAGTCCATCCGGCCATGCGTCCGCCTGTCTGTCCGTCCATGCTTCCATCCATCCGTCTGTCCATCTGTCCATCCATCCGCCCGTCTGGACGCACGGGCAGACGGTTCGCCCCACTCATCAGCATTCCCTCCATAAATACACTGTAATTTTTCTGCAGATTCAGTTTCATTTTTCGGGCAGCGTTTGTAGTGGGGTTGGGTGCAAAGCACTGAAGCCGTGACATTGTTCAAAGAGGCTGAACACCGCTTGGTTTCTTTATCAGGCGCGACGTTAAAGCTTTACAAGTTGTATTTGACAGTTTAAGTTAAGCGTCGTACACTCACCGCAGCGTCCCATACCAGTGCTGCATATTAAGTCGAGTTCATCGTTTTTCATAAGTGTCTCTTGCCAAAACTCGTTCAACTCAGCTGCAACACGACGGCTATAAGCACACGAACCGTCATGTACTGACTCGGCTTTACAACAAAACGAGATGTGCGTTGGGGGCAGATCTCTTGGACAGAGACACTTGGAATCGTACAAGACGAAATGTTGTTTCTCACGAACACTGTAATGTCATTTTTACAAATAAATTATGCGTACTCTTGAACGAAAAACGAGTGTGCTTGTTTGGAAGTGTTGTAAAAAATAATTCGTTATATTTTGATGCCAAGTCTGTAACGCAATGGTAGAGTAATGCATACCCTGGTGGCTGAATTTGTCCGGGTTTCACTTCCCTCTCACGGTCACGGAAACATTTTGCAACAGGTTTTACTTATGAAAGATAGAAGCAAATTTTAATTAAACACAACTTGATCTCGCTTTGTTTCACACTCGGCAAACAATCTTCGAGAATTTGAAGAACATACTTGATTTGAAGCAGATCCGAAGCCTGTGCTTACCATCATTTATCATTCCTATAGAGGTACAAGCGCCACTGATGAAACCTGCGCAGACACTAGCACCAGCTTCCCCTCTAGGTATCATTGCATAAAACTCTTAGTGCGACATGTGTGTTTCTGACATTCTCGGAGGTGTCTTTGACTGGGGCGGTTCGTGCATCGTGAAAGAGAACTAAGCAGTGCCTTGGATAGGACGAAGCTGGTAGTATTTGATTAGTCCTGTCGATTGGATTGGATTAGTTAAACTTTTATTTGGTCCTCCAAAACACAGATCACTGTGTTGCGGGCAGCTCCCACGTGGCGACGGAGATGCCAAGCTCCTCAGCCGCCTCGCGGGCTTGGTGGACAGCCCAGAGCTGATCTGCCAAGGACGAGCTGCGGATTGCCGCCTCCCGTCTGGCAGAGGTGATGTGCGATAAATGAGCGAATTTGGTGCACTGCCAGAGCATGTGTTCTAATGAAGCTATTTCCCCACAATGTGGACAAAGATTACTTGGGTATAGGTCAGGGTACATGATGTGTAACATTTTCAAAGTAGGGTACATCCGCGTTTTCAAAAGCCTTAATGTAAGTGCTTGGGGCCGGGTTAGATTTTTGTGAGGTAAAGGGAAAATCCTTCTAGACAGGTAGAAATGTTTAGTGAGCTCGTTATATGTTGTAAGAATTTCCCGGTTATCCCCTTCACCGGTAGAACGCATCCCCGGGGAGGCGCGGTTGGAGAGTTCTCGCGCCGCCTCGTGTGCTGCTTCGTTGAGACTGGAAGGGGAATCGTTGATTTGTCTAAGGTGAGCTGGGAACCAACTCAGAAGATGATGTGTTATGTTCTTGCCTTGCAGTATTTTCAGCGTTTCTTCACAGACCGTCCCCTTGGCGAACGCCCGTAGTGCTGCCATGGAATCACTGTAGACGACTTCAATGTTATCCATCTTGAGTGCTAAGGCGATGGCCACTTGTTCCGCAATAATTGGGTCTTTCGTCCTGACCGTCGCTGAGTTGACGACATGGCCAGCCCCATCGACTACCACTGCCACAAACGCTTTCCCATTGGCGTAGGAAGCCGCGTCAACAAATACGACCCCCCGTTCCTCGTTTGAGAATTGACGAAGTATAGTCCTGGCCCTCGCTACTCTTCTTCCGACGTTGTGTTCTGGATGCATGTTTCTCGGTATAGGAGATACCGTGATAGTCTCCCTGATGTTGTCAGGAATATCATTGTAATTGCGTCTGATTGCTATTGGGTGTTGGCCCAGCTCCTGCAGGATCATTCTCCCCGACCTTGTAGTAGATAACCTTGCAAACTGTGCTCTCTCTTGGGCTTCTGCTATTTCTTCGAGCGTGTTGTGTATGCCAAGCTCAAGCAGACGCTCGGTGCTTGTATGTATGGGTAGGCCCAGGACCTCCTTGATAACTTTCCTGAGGAGGACATTCAGTGTCTCGGACTCTGCTCTTGACCAGTTGTGCATTCCTGCCTCGTATGTGAAGTGACTTAGAACGAACGCATGCATCAACCTGATGAGGTTGTCTTCCTTGATCCCATTTCTTTTGTTGGCCACTCTGCGTATGAGGTGCACCGCACTGTCTGTTTTCCGAGTTAACTTGGCTATAGATTTGCTGTTGGCGCCAGTAGACTCTATCAGCATTCCCAGGACTTTGATGGAGTCGACCCTCTGGATGGCATCCCCTTGATTTGTACGGAGATGGATGTCTATCTGGTTTAACGGCTTCCATCCCCTGAGCTTCGGTCCCCGACGTGCAGTCCGATAAAGCAAAAGTTCTGACTTACTCGAGGAGCACTTGAGCCCGGAAGGGCGAAGGTAGTCTTCTACGGTGTCAATCGCCTCTTGCAGAGCACTCTAGATCTGCCCCTCGCTTCCACCTGTGCACCAGATGGTAATGTCATCTGCGTAGATGCTGTGCTTCAATCCTTCAATGCTCGATAATTTCTTTGACAGTCCAATCATGGCAATGTTGAACAGCATTGGTGAAATCACTGCCCCTTGTGGCGTGCCCCTTGCTTCTAGTTCGATTGCTGCGGTCTCGATATCTGCAATCTTCATCACGGATTTCCGATCTGTAAGAAAGGACCATACGTAGTCATAGAAGGCTTTCCCTAGACCAAGCTTGGAAATTGCTTCGAGTATGAATGAGCGGTGGATGTTGTCAAACGCTTTTTCTAGATCTAGGCACGGAATGGCTCTCACGTCTCTGGTTTCGTTGTCAATGACCTGGTGTTTGATAAGCTTCAATGCATCTTGTGTTGATAGCCCTGCCCTGAATCCAACCATATTGTGTGTATATATGTCGTTATCTTCCAAGTACTTGTTTATCCTGTGCAGTATGGCATGTTCTGCGACCTTGCCGATACATGATGTCAAGGATATTGGCCTCATGTTGTCCAAGTTAGGGGGCTTTCCTGGCTTAGAAATAAGGATCGTGCTGGCCAGCTTCCACTGCTCTGGCACCCTGCCTTCTTTTTATGCTGAATTGATCATATCCCTCAGGGTTTCAATTGAATCGTCATCAAGGTTACGCAGGGCCTTGTTTGATATACCGTCCGGGCCAGGGGCCGACCTGCCGTTGAGATCATGCAAGGCTCTTCTGATCTCCTCGATGTTAAAGTCGCCCTCAAGACCTGGATTTGGCGTGCCCTGGTACTGTCTACTTGGTGGTGCCAATCCTCTTTTGATTGGGACGTACTTATGCGCGAGCTGCTGGACAACTTGCTGTTCTGTAGTGCGCCCTATCTCTTTATGCAAAATTCGAGCGATAACATGCTTTTGATTTGTTTTGGTGATGTTTTCGTTGAGGAGATGCTTTAACATATTCCACGTCTTGCCATTGCGCATCTGACCATCGACGAAGTTGCAGATTTCGTCCCATTGCTGCCTCGATAGTGTGCGACAATGTTCCTCGACTGATCTGTTTACCTCAGCTATCTTCTTCCTCAGTCTTCGGTTCAGGCGCTGACCCTTCCAACGGTTCAGTAGTGCTTGCTTTGCCTCAAGAAGATGAGCGAGCTGGCTATCCATTCTTTCAACCGGAAAATCTGTGGTAATGGTGGAGGAGACGGATTTGATGTCATCTTTAATCTGTTTGACCCACTGCTCCAAGCCTTGTCTGCGGCCATCTTGTTCCCTTTCCACCCTTATCTTCCTGAACTTATCCCAGTCTGTGAAGTGAAATTCTCTCTGCTTTTTACGCTCAACGGAGAAGGTAGTGGCAAGAATGCAGTGGTCACTCCCTAGGTCTACAGCAAGGTTCATCCACTGGGCCTTCTTGATGTTCCTTACAAATGCAAGGTCCGGGGTGGAATCCCTGCAGCAAGATGTACCAAGCCTTGTTGGTAGGCTGGGGTCTGTGATTAGGGTGAGATCAAGTTCGCTGGCACTTTGCCAAAGTCGATTTCCTTTCCCAGTGTTGTACTTGTAACCCCATGTATGATGAGGGGCGTTGAAATCACCTGCTATGACGAGTGGACATTCCCCGGCGATATTAACAGCTTTCTTTAGAACCGTCTTGAACCCTTGCTTTTGTTCCTTTGGACTGCTGTATATATTAAGAACGAAAATGCTCTGACAGTTGCTGGTACCCGGCACGATCTCTACCAAGACGTGTTCGAACCGGCCTGCTTCTATCTTGAGGTCGTGGGTTACGTGCGTTAGTTTGTTGCATACGAAGGTGCAGACTCCCCTCCCTTCAGTATCCCCTATTACAGGGTGGAATCCAGGCAACGTTGCTTGCGGTGAAAGGGTCTCTTGTAATAATATAATATGAGGCTTTTCTTGGCTGCTCCTGATATACTGCTGCAGGGTTGCCTTCTTTTTAAGGTAACCTCTACAGTTCCATTGCCAGATACGAAATGCTTCACGTAGCGCTGCCATCATGGTTGTTACATGGGCGGCCAGAGCCTGATGCTGCACCTGTCGACAGGTTTGGTACCACTAGTATTCGTGGCCGAAGGGGTGAGCTTGGTGCATGAGGAGGCCTTGCTGTGTTGTGCAGATATGCTTCGACCTTTGTAATGCGCAAAGTCATATGCTCTTCCAGTGCCGCCACGCTTGATTGTAGCCTACCCATCTGCAGGCTAAGATTGGCTACTACTTTGCTGAGCGTGTCAAACACCTCTTTCATATCTGACATGGTCGTTTGGTTGGCTTCCACATGTTCTGCCATGACTGCCCTCTTTTTCGCGGTTCTCGAGTCCCCCACGTTTTCAGCCACAGGGACATCAACTGGCTGAGGCATTGGCTGTGAAGATTGCGCGCTGGTTAGCTTAGTGAGAAGAATTTTTATTTCCTTTAACTCAGCCGATAGCCTCTCATTAGATTTTGTAAGTCTCGCGTTTTCTTGCTCTAGCTGTGCAATTCTATCATGCTCTGGCAGCTTACCTGTCATCACCTCTGCCCCGCCGTTGCGCACTCGCTCAGCCCAGCTGCCTTTCGAAGTAACTGCAGGCGTCCTCCCCGGGTGTGAAGCCGTGATCTCGAACTGAACGCCAGGCAGCTGGCCATTCGGGTGCCGCCCAGGCTGATCCCGACCCTGATGGTGACCTTGAGAACTAGAGCGCCCCCGTGATTGGGAGCGGGCCTTGGGTCTAGAACCTCTTCTGGAACGCGACCTCCCCCTGGAGTGGGGCCGCCTTTCCTCTTCTTGTGTAGTCTGTATGCTCTGGGTCCCGTAGGCTGGAATAAGCTGCTTGTCATTGATGTCTGGACTCAATGTGATTTATGCGTCCCGGGCTTCTGCGGCTGCTCGCGATCTTTCCCAACGTCTGCGTCTGACGACGTATGACACTAAGAACCTGTTCTTGCACTCCTTGTCTGCCGTGGGATGGTGACCGTCGCACAACCTGCATCTTGGATTGCACTTGTGCAGGCTATCTGGGTTCTTGATCTCGCAGCCTCTGCAGATTGTTTCAGTTGGGTTCAGACAGACGTCAGACCGATGTCCCAGCTTTCCACAGACGTAACAAATATCGATGTTCTTGCGGTAAAGGGAGCACTGCAAAAGTGAAGGTCCATATCTCACGAATCTGGGCACCTTGTGTCCTTCGAACGCTATGATGATTGTCCCGGTGTCCTTGATTCTCTTGGCCTGCAGCGCGAGCGGGTTGTTCGCGTTCACAATCTTTCGGGTCAAAATGTCCTGAGTATCGCTTACGGGGATCCCGCGAATCACTCCTTTACAAGTGTCGTTGGGTGCCGCGGCGTACGCGCTAACCTCGAAAACTTTGCCTCCAATGTCAATTTGCTTGACCTTGAGGTATCTTGAAGCTCTGTCTTGGTCCGGAGTGCTTGCCACCATAATGTTATGCTGCAAGTTGGAACAGATGATGTCCTGCATGGCCTCTTCCTCTTTGACGCCGGCCGCCAGTACTATCGCGTCTGCCACGGCTCCAGTGCCGATTCTCGAGATATTTAATCCTCCACGTGGTCGTAGCACAATTTTGCTGAAGTCCTTAGGTAATGGCGGCATGCGTCCAGCTCGCACGATTGTATGCTTGGTGTCATAACTACTACGACTGGCTCGAGCGTCTCCCGCAACGCCGGCCTCGGTCGAACCCTTGGCAGCAGGAACGCTAACCGCGGCTTGCTTATTCCTTGAGCGTCTCGTTTCGGCTTCCTTCCAACCCATGTCTTCTGTGCAATCCTCTGGAGAGATGTCCTCTCCATCTACTTGGTATTCCATTCTCAGTTGCAGATACTGGAACGCGCAGAGCGTTGAGGCATGTTGGCGCCAGGCCGGCGCATCGGCGACAATCGCCTCCTTGGTTAGGCCTAAATTCCCCGGTGGCGTTGCCGTGTAAAAATGTCCCAAAAAACGGTTTAAAAGTCCACTCACCAGCACAAAGGTGGTATCTGCTGATTTCTTGAGAACTTAGGCACACGATGAGAGTGAAAACTCGGCGACCAATTCGTGAATACCACAGGAAAGCATTCTTGAAAGCAGGAGCCGATCTTTGCGCGTTCGCACTGGTCGGCACCTAGAGCGTCTCCCCTAGTCCTGTCGAAAGCACTGTTTTGTTCCCTTTAATAAAGTCCCCAAGAAACGTAACGACACTGCCACAAAACTCAAGCAACAAAAATGTTTGTGTTCGTGAGTAGTTACCAAAAAAAAGGAGTGACCTCGGTCAGAGGAATCGGTATTCACGAAAGTGAAAACTTTCTTCTGAGAAGTAGTGCTTATTCTGAAGGGATTATTGGAGTTTGTACAAGGTCTGTTGACGCTTGGCAGCTATATCATAGGGTCACGTGGATGTGACCACGTTGAGGCTAATTAGCACATCTCCATCACTACGACTAATCATGATCATGATTTAAAGGGACACTAAAGTCAAACAATAGTTTACGTGAGAGTGAAAGCTCAACGTATTACAACGTCGGAAATGATAATATTAACAACAGCAGTGCCCTATTTACCGCGAAATTAAGGTAAACGCACGAGAATACAACAGCCGCAATAGGACGTTCGCAAAATGATTCAGATGACGTCAGAGTTACTGCCTACAAATTATCACTTGTAATAGCTCCACTAAATAAAGAACTTTCCGTGCATCAAGACACGTAATAAAATGCTGAATGTTCGTTTCTTCATGAAATAAAAGAACTGCTGGACGTTACTACGGGGAATGGTGCGATAGTTCAAAAGTTCTAATTTCGCCTGGTTAAACTGGACAGGTGCCATCTAGTGGGGCGCAGTTGAACCAAGCACGTCTGCCATCTCGGAGCCAATGTCAGAATATTGTTCGAAGGCCGTTGTTACTGCTGTGGCTCTTGGTGCTTTTGTTCTGTTGCAGGTATACATATATAGTATAAGCTGTGCACGGCAACAGTAACGTGATGTTGTTGATGCTGTGACCCTCTGTTCTCGCTCTGCTGCAACTAGTATCGTTGTGCACGGCAACGGTGAAGTGAGACGTTCTGCTTGAGGCGGGTAATTTAAAGTGCGCCGACCCGATGCGGAATAATAAATTGTGATTTTATTTCAAAATAAGCACATCCTTGGTACAAAATTAACACGACGAAGTTTTGGAACCTTTATTTCTACAATCAACGTCGACTTAATACTTGCCTTTAGTGTCCATTTAGCCACTGTGGTAGCGGGATTTGTTAACATATACGTGTACAGAACATATCGTGAATCCCGCGTAAAGTTGGCATCAACAAGCACAAAATAAACACTGGTGTACACATGATCTGCACTTCTTAAAAGCGTCGTCAATTGAGAAAAAAAAACGGCACGATGTGTTTTCCCGAGTTATCGAGTAACCTGCAGCTGTGCTTGTGCAAACACTATACCGCGCTGCGCTTCAGCAACACGGAAGGCGCAGGTTCGTAGCTTGAGTCGCGAAAGCGCGCAGGCAGCGCAGACGTTCCCCAACCCGGTGGTCTCTGTGTGGCTCCTCCGAGGCACGACGTTCGCCCGTCAACATCGTTGACTCCCGTGGATAGCTTACTGCAGTAGTCTTATTATCGGCAGCGAAACGCCGTTGGGGCATGTGGAAGCTGCACTGCTCCGACAACGAGCTGTCACACACCTACACAACGTGAAAGGCAAAGAACGTAACTGCGTTTAGATCGACTTCCCGATTCTTGCGCAGCGAGTGTTTTTTTTTTTTTTTTTTTTTGCTGCTATCGAGATGTTTTGGCTATGGCCTCTGAGATCGCGAGCCGGTGCGCCATCTCAGACGCCGCGCTTCGACTGCGTTCTCGACTAATCCTTCTCTATCGGTGCTAGGGAGTGTCATACCGCATCATACGACTCGTCACCACCCAGAGCCGGCGGCACCACTCCGATCACCAACCGAGAGCACTATGCGAGAGAAAATGTGTCAGAGATATTGGGTGCGTTCACACGTTGTGTCTCATGTGCCTCGATAGCTCATTTCATATTGCCATATACTGTGCTATCAAGGCAGATGTGACAATACGTCCATGCGCACATACGCACTAATGGGTATGCATGCCCGCTTAGACAATACTTCATTCAGTCTATATGTTCATTCGTGAAATCACAAAAGGTTAAACGATATGTACCCGAATCGCTTTATCAAGTATACAAAATTTTCTACATAATTGTTAAAATCTTCCAAACTCTTATGCTTGTTCGTACCTTTTCTTTTTGCTCCTGTTATTTTCTTTGGTGTATATTTCTTTTTGAATGCTGTATGTACATAGGCAATAAAAACAGCAAAAAAGCCTTGATAGCTTGGTCGGTAGGACATCAGTGCTTGTTGTCACGGGGGAAGTTTTCCATTCATATTATTTTTTTTCTCATTTGGTGGCATCATTTAACAACGTCATATCAGTGATGAAAATATGTCACTAAAATCTTGGTGGATCCCGGCGTAAAACACTTTCGGGTCAAGAAACAAAGAAACATTTCATTGCAGCATGTGTCCCGCAATATTTTTTTTTTGTATTAACAGGGCCTTTCGTGCACCAGCCTATAGTTGAACCTCCACAGCAACCACCACCTCTGCCCACGGACGTTCCAGCGGGACCACCCATGTCGTCACCGTCACCAAGAATATCGACTGCAGCTTCAGTACCGCTTTACACCGGCCGGCCTAGCCTCGTACCGCCTGCAGCACTCCAACCCGAATATCTTGCCACTCATGCGGCTGCTCCTGCTCCGTCATTTACGAACATCGTCCCAGACCAGTCTTCCCCTGCGGTTCAGGTGAGAAATGAACGGCCATGTTTTGCAGATGGTTATAAGATCTGAAGCGATTGTGTTGGGTTGCTGCGTCGATGCATGCTGGAGGGAGCGTTAGCGTGGAGGCACGTTCGATCTATGAAGATCTCTTGAAGTGCCCTTATGGTTGACGTCGCCAGACCACTTAGGCATCCTGAGCTAACTATGCGCGACGATCCTCCTTGCGGCATTCCTTGCAGTGACACTTGACTCAGAACCGAAAGTTGGGCTAGTTGGATATGCATGGTATAACTGTCAGTTCAAGCGCACGAATAAACAGAAAGGAAGAGAGGACAAGCGCTCTCTCGCAACTAAACTGTTTATTAGAAAGGCACACGCATGCGTTGTTTTTTGATTGCCTGTATATATATTCTGCCCTTCCTAATAAACAGTTTAGTTGCGAGAAAGCGCTTGTCCTCTCTTCCTTTCTGTTTATTCATGCGCTTGAACTGACAGTTACACCACACTTGACTCCCTCAAAATCGGTGGCTACCATTCGTTGCCAGGTTGTCTCGGCTTCGTGAGTTCGCATTTCGGACTCGTCGGCTCCCAAATGGTGAATTGCTTCGCGAGCTTACACCTCGTAGCCATCTCTCTACAAACCTTCATCGTCATCCCCACCATAAGAAGCATTATTTTTTATTTATTTAAAGGCTACTACGCGGTAATACAATGAAAGGGAGTGTAGTAGATAGGAACCAAAACAGATGAAGCAGCTATGATCACAACATCCTTAGCTTCCGCTTCTCGAGCTTGCAATTGTGAGCCGTCGGCATGGTAGCGTCTATGGTGCGAGTGTCTTTGTCGGGTTAGTCACATCACGTTACGTGAACCCACCGCTTGACTGCAAAGTGCACGTGCTTACGCGGGATTAGTGAAAGCGAGATCACGTGACCTGCCTGCTCAGCTAGAGAGACACCTATAGGGTTTCTCGGCGTACTGTTGCTACGGCGTAGGCTAAACTAAGACAGCTGTGCCGCAAGAGAGACTTTTAGGGGCGATGCTCCTTTTAGCGGCACCCGTTTGTCCCTCGTAGTCGTAGTAGTAGTCGTAGTGTGTAACCAGTCTTACATCTTGACCTCTAAGGTGGTGCCACTGAAAGATTTCTGCTGTGCGTTGTTGAACAATAAAAAATTCGCAGCGTGCGCGTTAACTAAAAGCCAAATTCTCCTGTCTCTCATTCCTCCTTAGCAGCTAATGGCATGTACATTGAGCACTATCTGACAAGAAAGGGTTGCTACGTTATACTCGCTGGGTGTAACTATAGTTTTAGAAAGGTTTAGCTAGCGTTGAGCCGCAGTGTCATGAATACAATGAACTAGTATATACCATGAACTCGATGTGGTTAAAGGTGGGAAGTAGACACGAAGCGCAAGCCATAAGAAAGTGTGCGTGTGCCACCTCTCGTTTAGTCCTTGGAATGTCCACTGAATGGCGGTGCATATGCGGAATATATGATGAAAAGATGCGAGATGGTGGTACTTGGAGTGTTGAATAGATGGACGAACGGACACACAGACAGATGCATGGACGGACTCACGAATGGCTGCACCGACGCATGGACGCTTGGACGGACGCAGGGGCGGACGCATGGATGAACGCAGAAACGGATGCACGGATGGACATGCGGACGCACGAACAGACGCACGCGCGGACGGGCGAATGAACGCATGGACGGTCACACAGACGGACGCATGGACGGACGGAAACAAGAACGAATGGACGGACGGATGCTTCGCCCCACTCTCCATCATTCACTCCGTGGATATGCTGCCATTTTTTTATAATGTAACAATGATGAGGCCTACGTTGAAGGAAAACTAAATTGGTTTCTCCTTCATAGCTGGTTGTTTATCTACGGATAAACCAACAGCTGATCAAGCCAATAACGAGATAACGTATACCTGTTATTTTGTCCTCTTAGTGACTTGATACAAATGGATGGTTCATTTCATTTGTTACGGTCAGATCTGTGCACAAGTAACGATTGAGCGCAAGCAGGGTGGTCGTTGGTGCCTACTTTGCGCCAAATTGGCTACTTTCAAAGCCCGTTTGGCGACAACACTTCCAGGTTAGCGCCACGGTTACCTTCTGGCTATCTTGAACTTCCACTTCGGCGCATTCACTGGAAATTTCGTGATGCTAGCTCAGGAAATTTCTCTAATATTTCTAACATGAAACAGCAAGCGCTTTCAAAGAATAATCCTTGTTCGCAAGCATTTCTATCGTGTTGGCTTGTATGCGCGAACATGTCCTTCCCGCGCCACCGAGCTGCACTCAGCGACAACTTTTCTTGGCACTGGAGTGAAGGCTACCTACAGGGCCAAATCACGGGCATCCTACCCTCATTGAATATAGTTCCACAACAGCGCGCCTGCATTTTGAGCGTGCCATATAGAAGTCCCACCTTTATATTCTACGTGAAGCTATTTGAGACAAGACGCAGCTCCCACCATTAAGATAGTCGTACTTACTTTTAATTTATTCGTTGTGACTTCACGTTTTTGAACACACGACAAAGTCCCGCCTTTTTACGTGCACCTCAATCACTAAGCGGCATCTACGTCTACATGAAACATTGATGGTGTGCCCCCATCTATTTCCATAGCGTAACGAGATGCGCGCCAAAACTTCGCGTAGCGCTACATGTGCAGAAGCTCCGCCTCCGTAGCTTTCCCTTCAATGCCAAGAAAAGTCGCCGAGTATAGTGCTCATCGAGGCACCCAACGGGAGTCCCTTGACCCCGAAGAACGGAGGGGCGCGCGCATGTAACACGCTTGACGCTAGATTTTAATGCTCAAACACAGCGTGCCAAGCAGATATCTCCAATAGAACGAAGCTGTGCTCTTCATCATCGATCTGATTTGGCTGCTTGAAGCTTGATTATAGCGTTATTGTATCGTCGGGCGAATTTAGGTATTTAGGTCTACGCTAAAAAAAGCAGCTTGAACGTTTAATGTTCCTGCTGGGTTGCTGGCCCAAAATAACTTTTGCAATATTCCTATTTATTGTAGACATAATTATTAGTTAATTTGCATCGTATGTAAGGATTGGAAGCCATGCCAGAAGGAAAAATACTGCGCTCGTTATACTTCGTTTTTGCTTTTTTTTCAAAATCATAGTTACTATTGAATACTAAGAACTATATAGAAATCACTTTGCTCCCTGTGTGGATGCAAATATGGCACTCGAATTATTTGCATGGCTACTTGACACACTCAAGCACACACACTCAGGCAACAAACGCGCACAGCGCGTGTTTGATGCGTGCGTGTGTGCGTGTGTGTGTGTGTGTGTGTGTGTGTGTGTGCGCGTGCGTGTGTGTGCATGTGTACGCGCGCGCGTGTGTGTGTGTGTGTGCGTGCGCGTGTGTGCGTGCGCGTGTGTGTGCGTGTGTGTGCGTGCGCGTGTGTGTGTGCGTGTGTGTGTGTGTGCGTGCGTGTGTGCATGTGTGCGCGCGCGAGTGTGTGTGTGTGCGTGTGTGTGCGTGTGTGTGCGTGTGTGCGTGCGTGCGTGCGTGCGTGTGTGTGTGTGTGTGTGTGTGTGTGTGTCAGGTATTTCCGCTCAAATTGAGCTTTTAGAATTGATCCACCAAGTAGCCCAACAACAACTTTTTTTAGAATACTGTGGCTACTATTACCTCGAGTTCTGGCTGTTTGAAATTGACGTATACGGCAACCCAGAATGCAAGTTTTTGTCGAAGCGGGCGGTAGCGTCTGCAGGGGCCCTGCCATGTTGCTTTTTAACGACAGCTACTGGTGGTTACTGATACAACAGTACAATAAATACGACATAAATCTGATAAATAATAAACGTATTACGCATTGATGTGAAGTAACATGTGCGAAAGAAGCACTAATGTCTTAAAATTACGAATGGTAAGGTAGTTATACATGAAACTATGCTTTCCTGCGAAAGCGTGCTGGTTTGCTTGCACCCCGTAGATTTGGTAGTGCTGAACGGCAGTGGTGAGGTAGAATTATAGACTTTCTGTCGTGTAGAAGGAACTGGGCCTTATATCGTTCAAAAAAACCGCCCGTATGGCACTCTACTCAATGTCACCGCCAAGTGAGAACCCCACTTTGTCACGGACAGTGCACTCCATGCTTTATAGGCGTGCAAGTCGGTCAGCGGTGTACGGTGTTTGCGAACACGGACGACTAGAGAAAAGCACACAGACACACATATGGAAGTGCTATAAAAGTACCTTCCTGTAGTCCATGTTCGCAAGTGCCCGAAACATCTTTATGAATGCATTTCGAACTCATGCAGGAAACCACTTTTAATTCTTTCGCTTTCGAGTCGTCTTAGTAATAGTGATAGGAGACCCTCGGAGTTTTATTACATCGTGTTGAAGACGGTGGCTTACAGTGGTCGTGCTACGAACAATGCAGGGATACGCGCCACCTCTTGGCAGCAACAGTCAACGAAGCGTGTCCATATCGGAGAGGCCTTCGGTCACCACCTTCTCCATGACCGACGCGGCATCTGGTACCGGAGGGCCCGCTCAAGCATCCACTGGCGCCGGCCAGTCGAGTCCGAGCCCTTCGATTGAATCCGTGGCCGGCACCTTGAGCAAAATTATCGACACTGTGACAGCCTTGCATCCCCGTTAAGCGTCTGGCCCGCGAAGAAGTGCAGCTGCCCGGAAGTTCGGGGTTCATGCGCAGACGATGAAGCTGCTTGGCAGTGTCTGCAATTGTTCTCGTTGGAGCAATGTTTGATTACTTTCATTTGTCGCTCCACGTAGCGTATCTTGCTCGAGAGGATGCTTTTCTACGAGAACACAGTTTTTAAGCTATATAGTAAGCGCGATTTTTAATACATGCGATTGCTCTCTGCGTCTGCATGCTTCTTTCGTGGCGCTTCCAAGCTCTCGATTACGGTAAGAACGTTTCTTACTTCACCTTGCAATTTGTGTGCGTTTTTGAGAGTTTTCTCGTAGTATGCCGTTTCTGTTTTTATGGGTTGTTTTGCTAGTGTTTACCGTAGCTCGCATGCGCGCTACACGAGACGACAAAGATATGGCTGCTCTACCAGCTCTGCTGACAACATGGCTGCTCTGTTTTGTGCCAGTGGGCTGCCAATCCTTTACGCAGGGGACTGCAGTTACCATAAAGTCCCCATAACGCGCTTTTGTAAACTTGCACAATAATTTGACCAATAAATGTGTCCGAACAATCCCCTGTGAAATCGCTCTGCTCATCCGTCAGTGCGATTGCGGATATTAGGGCGCGGAAATATTTTTCTTCGTGTCATATACCTTTTCAAAGGTAGACACATACTCGGGTACAACAGCTGTGCTAGCGAGTTTCAGCCGCAAAACTAAGGACTGTCGAGTAAGCAAAAGGAATGACCGATGCTTGAGGTGAAGTAAGCTTTACAACAAGAGAAAAAGCGCTATGGAGGCTCACAAGAGATGCAACTGCAGGTGGTGTGGTGTTCTGCTAAAATGGGGTCCACACAACTTTGCTCTTTACAACTTGAGAAGCGGTACCCTGCACCTCCTGCTTCGATCGCTTCGTGCCAAATATCCATCGAAGCAATCGTGTCATGGGGCCTTCGTGAGGCAGTGGGACAGTGTTTTCCTACTTTTTTAAAAATACTATCATGAGACAGTGGGGCATGTTCCACTTAATAAAAACCGTAGCTATACATCACGGATGCTTTATTCGTGCTTCATGATCTTTATGTATATTCCTATATGCTAAGCATCTAATAACTTCAATGGCGCGCGCGATAACAGAGGACTAAAACAAGCGAATAAACGCAGTCTGTGTCCGGTTACCCAAGGGCATGGAGGAGGGGGGCTCATTGGCCGGGAACTGCAATTTTCGTGCAAACACCAGTCAAGAAAAGCATAAGTAAAACGCTATAACATAAAACGATGTCTTATTCAAGCCACCGTTCGTGCTTTCGTGCTTTTGTGCTTTTTCAATTTTTTTATCGAATAGTTTGGCTGGTGTACCAAACAATCGTAAACAAACTGCCCCAAATTTCTACCCTTCTGTGGTTGTACGAATTTCACGGTTTGGTTAAAACTCTTTCGGCATATCTGGCTGCAGTATGGAGGCTGCAGTGTCTTGTTCATTTTCAGTTTTGTGTGTTTGTTATTTTTTGTTCAGAGATTCTCATGAAGACGAATTTAGATGCATGACCATGCGCCTGGAAGACGTAATCCGCAAGGACGTGTCCAAGCTTCTTGTTTGTTCGTTTGTTTGTTGTTGAATGCACAAGCGGTATAAATAAAGGGTGCGGTCGGCCATCAGGCATTCCGGATCTTTTCCCCGCAGGGCACGATACTTGGCGCCTTTGAAATAAAAAAAAACATTTTAAAAAGCGCGGTTACTCAGCCGCCTGGAGCATCTGTGGGTGTGTCGTACATCCTGGATCCCAAAGAAGACGACAAACACAAAAAGAGAGAGAGAGAAAGATCTATCTGTATCTGCATGCATGCCCGTGTGGTCAGGGACGACTTCTTCCATAACAAAAGCTCAGCTAGCACCGAAACTTTGCCGCGGTGCTGCAAGACCACGGCGACGTCTGATGGCATCACAGGAAGGCTTGACCCAACCCCCTCACTGAGCCCGCACCTTTTCCGTACCTTAGTTACATCTTGCCAAGGAGTACGCAGCTCTGGCGGCCGCCTCCGCCGCTGCCGCAGAAGACGACCTCACGCAAATTGCTCACACCGCCATCTCAGAGGTCAGGCCTCCGAGCAGTCCCGTACTGCAGCGTTGAGGCAACGCCCTGACGTTCACGTTTTCCTTTCTTTCTTGAGGTCGTCTCGCCCCCCCTTCGTCTACCGCAAGTGGCGGCGTGGGCGGCGCATACATAGCATACAAACACCGGTGCGATGTTCGCACGCTCTTCGAAAGCTCGAGAACGCTCACAGCTTCTTTTATTCACCGCGTCCTTGAGCCATTCCTTCGCATTTATCGTATGCATGCAAGGGGCAGTTTTTCTCTCGTAGGCGATTCGACGCAGTGAAGTACGTAATGACCGCACGCATGCCGTTTATTGAGGCATTTTCGTCGCAACACGGTAAAAAAAGGAAAGCGAACGGAATCACGATTCAAAGCCACCCTCTGCAGGCCTCACTGCTGCCACGTTCCTTTCGATCGCACCAGCAACTATTCTTGGCCCCCACCCCCACTTATTCATGCCCATTTACAAGGCGTTGCTCGCAGTATCAACATTCTCACGGATGTTGGATTCGCAGGTATTGCGTTCTGACGTATTGGCATGTTCCTGTGGATAAATGTATACAAACCATAGGTCGGCGAACACATGAGTTGACTCGCTCGGACTCGCTCAGACTCGGCTCGAGCCGCGAGTCTAAGTCTGAGTGAGTCCAGGTGAGTAATATTTTGGTGAGTTTGAGCCCGAGCGAGTACGGTTGAGGCAAACTTTCGTAAGTGGGAGTCCCAGCGAGTCCAAAGCTGGAAATATATTTCATGAGCGAGTCTAAGTAAGCTTCAGAAGTTTCGCCGACCTATGATATAAACTCTGGAGGAATGGTTGGTCACTTTCGGGAAAAAATCTTCAGATGCTTGCGGTACTTTTTCAATCGGTTTAACGGCGGATCGCGAACTGCCTGCTTGATTCTCCATATAACAACGCTGTGTTTACAAAAAGGAATTGCTTGTTTAACTGTTTTTTCTATAAATTTGGCCCCTAGACTATGTTTCAATAATTTAATTATGCGCTTAGAATGAACCTCGGTATAACTCTGCACTGGAAAAGAAACCAGGTGCCCCATGGACGAAGACAGATAGACATAAATTTGTGCTTAATGTCTAATGAATGTCAATTAAAAACAACAACATAACTTTGCGTGACACTAGCGAAACACGAATAACGATAATCGCAGAATCTGAACAAGGCAGTATTTCAGCGAAAGATTCATGCGTCAAGCAACGAGAAGTCAAACGAAAGATCTCCTTGGAGCCTATGTGTCGGTTGTAGAACCTGTATATGCGACAAAACAGCCTGAAGGCGCTTTCCTTAGCCAACTTTTTTTTTTCTAGAGACGCTGAAAAAGGTTATCGGAAATACGGCAAAGCACGTCGTCGTCCTCCTGTGCTTCCCTTCAGTTCATAAAGGCTATGACACTTCTGTGGTAGTCTTTACAGATTAAACAATATTTAAATGATATTGAATCGGACACCCTGTGCCACCACATTCGTGGCCGATACGGAAGAATTGGTAACAGTAAAAAAAAAAGAGGAACGCTTCCGCATTAGATATCAATGTGATCCCTTGTAATTATTTGTTTCTTGGTCAATTCCACAAAGTCATAATATATATATATATATATATATATATATATATATATATATATATATATATATATATATATATATATATATATATTAGCTATCTTTTCACCCACTTATTTTTTATTTACATTACAGTGGCTCTAATAACTTGCCCTATACATATCTTGGCATTATTGTCTGGTAGATCTCATTACATTGTTTCAAAACACGGAAAAACGAGTCTTTAGGTATACACATCGTTCCCTTATATATATATATATATATATATATATATATATATATATATATATATATATATATATATATATATATATATATATATGACTGTGGAATTGACCAAGAAACAAATAATTACAAGGGATCACATTGATATCTAATGCGGAAGCGTTCTTCGTTTTTTTTTATTGTTACCAATTCTTCCGTATCGGCCACGAATGTGTTGGCACAGGGTGCCCGATTCAATATCATTTAAATATTGTTTAATCTGTAAAGACTACCACAGAAGTGTCATAGCCTTTATGAACTGAAGGGAAGCACAGGAGGACGACGACGTGCTTTGCCGTATTTCCGATAACCTTTTTCAGCGTCTCTAGAAAAAAAAAAAGTTGGCTAAGGAAAGCGCCTTCAGGCTGTTTTGTCGCATATACAGGTTCTCCAACCGACACATAGGCTCCAAGGAGATCTTTCGTTTGACTTCTCGTTGCTTGACGCATGAATCTTTCGCTGAAATACTGCCTTGTTCAGATTCTGCGATTATCGTTATTCGTGTTTCGCTAGTGTCACGCAAAGTTATGTTGTTGTTTTTAATTGACATTCATTAGACATTTAGCACAAATTATCTGTCTATCTAAGTCTTCGTCCATGGAGCACTTGGTTTTGTTTCCAGTGCAGAGTTATGCCAAGGTTCATTCTAAGCGCATAATTAAAAAATTGTCTTGGGGCCAAATTTATAGAAAAAACAGTTAAACAAGCAATTCCTTTTTGTAAACACAGCGTTGTTATATGGAGAATCAAGCAGGCAGTTCTCCGTTAAAACGAATGAAAAGTACCGCAAGCATCTGAAGAGTTTTTTCCCGCAAGTGACCAACCATTCCTTCAGAGTTTATATCATAGGTCGGCGAAAGTTCTGAAGGTTACTTAGACTTGCTCACGAAATATATTTCCAGCTTTGGACTCACTGGGACTCCCACTCACGAAAGTTTGCCTCAACCATACTCGCTCGGGCTCGAACTCGCAAAATTATTACTCAACCGGACTCGTTCAGACTTGGACTCGCGGCTCGAGCCAAGTCTGAGCGAGTCCGACCGAGTGAACTCATGTGTTCGCCGACCTATGGTTTGTATACATTTATCCACAGGAACATGCCTATACGTCAGAACGCAATACCGGTGAATCTAACATCCGTGAGAATGTTGATACTGCGAGCAACGCCTTGTAAATCAGCATGAATAAGTAGGGGGGGGGGGGAATAGTTGCTGGTGCAAGCGAAAGGAACGTGGCAGCAGTGAGCCTGTGAACAGTGAGCAGTGAGAAGCGAAAGGAACGTGGCAGCAGTCAGGCTGTGAACAGTGAGCACTGAGAAGTGAACGCCTGTTTGCTTGCCACTGGCTAGAAATACAGTGAATTCCACGGGACAGTATTTCTGCCCCCGTACAATGCCACCCACAGTGAGCTGGCTCCTACACTGGAAGCACCACTCTCGGTTTAATTCATGGGTGATTCCCTGAACCGCAAGTAAATTCCCCGTCTCAACAAACGAGCTTTAATTTTACCATGCGGCTAAACCTTCGAGGCAGTCATAGCCGCGAGGGAAGGTGGTGTTGCGGAGACTCCATCGTTCACAGATGCCTGGTCACAACATATCTGTGGACTATTTGGCGACGCTTGCCCATGTTGCACAGTTCAGGAGTTGTGGCCACCATCAAGCACTTGTTGTATGTGCCCTGGCCTGAACCAGCTATGATGGCAGTGGTCCGCCGAACAACAAGACCATTGCACTGACTCCCAACCATACATGCGGTTGTTGTTAATTCCTACCATTGTTCAGGCCTTTGGGCACTATAGAAATTTCAAAGAAAAGAAAGCATAACTAGGACTCTTTTAAACTTATAGTTGCGAAGCATTCACTTGTCTGTATCAAGATTCTACGTGCATCTAAGTAGCTGCACTCTTTATTGATGATATGAGTGAAGATGTTGTTGAATTATCGCTCAGCCCCTTGTGATGGGAGCAGCTTTCAAACGCACACGAATCTCGAACGGTGTCACATCTGGTGCAATTCTTCGCTTTTCCCATTCAATGACATCTTTTAATGACATGACATTCAATCATTCAATGACATGACATCTTTGCCCGTCATGACAAGAGTATAGGGCAGGGTTCCCAAGCACGCGGCCCTCGGACTTTTTTTCTAGCTGCTCATAGCCTGTCTTGAAATACAATATTTTTTATTTAGCTATATGGTACTCATATTTTTTCTCGTTCATTTCGATTAATAATGCTTTTTGTGGGTAAAATGCAGATATAAGACCAGGCTCACGCATTTTTTTTTAGCGAGACATCCCATGCGGTCACCATTTGTTAAAACATAACCGTAGATTGGCATCTTCATATTTCATAATCGGCAAACAGAACAGAATAGTTGTGGAAATCAGTGTATATATGTTCTCAAATTATGACGCCAAATCCTCTTCGGGACTGAGCTGTAGTAAACCACGGTAGATCAGTGGATACAACGCTCGAATGCTGACGCGATGGTCGCGGGTTCGATTCCAGTCGTGGCGATCGCATTTCAATGGAGGCGAACTGTTAGAGGCCCATGTGCGGTGCGACGTATACCTGCACGTTAAAAAACACACTGAGACGGTCGAAATTTCCGGAGCCCTCCACTACGGCATTTCTCATCACATCCTGGTTTAGGGACGTAATACCCCGGATATTAATATTTGAACTGATCCACGTATGAGATGCTAGGAAGACGTTTCTTTTTATGGCGGCGTTAGGTATAACTTTAACCAACCCTCCCTCTTCAACTTTCGTAACTGTCCTGACCCCTTACGGGAGCAAATTTTTCGACTATGACCCGCTAGGTGAGGTGAGTTTGAGATCTGCAATGTCGTTCTTTTTCCTAAGCAGTTTTAAGCAGGATTTAGGCAGTCTAAGCAAGCAAGTTTTAAGCAAGTTTTAAGCAAGTTCTTTGGCAGCATTCGTGACTGCTAGGCTGGGCTGGAATCCTGATTGAACCCCGAATGTTTACAGCGAAAGCTGTTATGAGATCACAACTCGGGTCACGTGCGGTTGTCCGCCACCGCCGCTGCCGGTGTCCATAACCTTATCGCACGAAATTATATAAAGTACCAATAAAACAGTGGGGCTCAATCCCGGGTCCGCTGGGAGCCAGCGCAGTGTTCTACCACTGAGTCACGCCAGTTTCTTTTCCCCTTTAATACACTTTCAATACATCTGTTACATATATACAAATGCCACACATCACCCACCAGCATGCGTAAGGCTGGCTGTATTCACTTATGCACCTTTTACGCTTTCAACGTGTCTAATAAACTAAGATTTCATCGCTTGTCCCACGATGTTCTCGCACTTCTTTTAGCTTCGTTACCTGTTAAACAAAATTGGCGTTAACCGATCGCGCTTAGGGCTCAGCGTTTTCTACATCCATACGCGTCCTCCATAGGCATGAAGAAGTCATACGGGACACAATTTCCTTGAACAGGCAAAAAAAAAAAAAACGAATATACCGTAGGCGTCGATTGGTAGCACCTACTTGAATGTTCTCTGCGGTGCATCCCAATAAACTACAGCGCTCCAACAGTCAATGAAAACGTGTTCCACAGTTTCCGATTTGTTACATAAAATACATATCACTCCCCACGACACAAACATACCCCGTTGTGCAAGCCATGTTTTCATAGGTAGTGTGCCCGAGTGAAGTTTAAAGAAAACTTTTTACCCCCAGGTGGGGCTAACATCTTTTAGACGCGTTTCAGGACATCGCGACCGAATCAGTACCCATAAATATTTCTGTAGAGGTAGGTTGGAAAAACTATGTTATTAGGTCCTTCCGTAGGTGCTTTTTGGGCACGTTGCTTAAGTATTCCATAGAAAATCTACTTATTAGAAACCTATCGGAACACACCACTTCGCATAACTTATACGGGCCGTTGTCCATGGTGGAGACAACAAATTCTGGTATAACTCCCAGTCATCATCATCATCATCAGCCTGACTACGTCCACTGCACGACAAAGGCCTCTCCCATGTTCCGTCAGTTAACCCGGTCCTGTGCTTGCTGCTGTCAATTTATACCCGCAAACTTCTTAATCTCATCTGCCCACCTAACCTTCTCTCTCCCCCTAACCCGCTTGCCTTCTCTGGCAATCCAGTTAGTTACCCTTAATGACCAGCGGTTATCCTGTCTACGCGCTATGTGCCCGGCCCATGTCCATTTCCTCTTCTTGATTTCAACTGTGATATCTTTAACCCCCGTTTGTTCCCTAATCCACTCTGTTCTCTTCTTGTCTCTCAAGGTGACACCTACCATTTTTCTTTCCATTGCTCGCTGCGTCGTCCTCAATTTAAGCTGAACCCTCTTTGTAAGTCACCAGGTTTCTGCTCCGTAGCTAAGTACCGGCAAAATACAGCTGTTATATACCTTCCTCTTGAGGGATAGTGGCAATCTACCTGTCATAATTTGAGAGTTCTTGCCAAATGTGGTCCACCCCATTCTTATTTTTCTGGTTAACTCCCGGTAATATAGCCTTAATTATTGTACGAATGAAATGATCTTGTTGATCTTATAAGAACAATAATCTACTGATCACCTGTTCCAAGAACAGTTGACTTAACCCCAGCCTATCTTCTCTGACCTTACGAAAAAGATTGTTCCTAGACGTGCGCTCATATGTCGACTTCCAGACAAATGTTGCAAAAAAATCTATAAGGCCACTGAATATCACTTTTTGTGCAGTAAAGAACCTGGAGAACATATAATATTTTAGCTGCCAAAGAAACGTTTAATGCCGCGGATCTCGCGAATATTGACAAATCCTGCCCACCCCAGCATAAAGTCTTGGATGCCATTTAATCCACCTTGTCTCTCCAAAACTGCGTATTTTACCTATATTTATATACTGGTACTCCTAGGTATTTGTTGGGTACAGTGCTCCACTGCATTTTCTCAGAGACAGTAGAAGCGTGACGCCACGAACCATGCTATAACCCAGAGCGTTTGTCTCTATTCAATAACTGCCAGTTTGGTATCAATACCTCTGCGTGATCTGCAGTGCTGTTCTCACACTTCCCATGTCAGTACATATAAATGAAACATCATCAGCATAGGCAAGCACTCGTACACTACAGAATTGCAGCTGGAAACATCTCAATTGATCGCTGTCAAAATTTTTCCTACACAGGGGCTCTAAAAACAAAGCAAACAGCAATGGTGACATAGGCCATCCCTGTCGCACAGATGATTTAACATCAATGTGTTCTGTGAGTTACCCATTTATAACCAAACTGGTTATGCAGTTTTGATATGCCATTCGAACCCCTTTAACTAGAATAGAACCGAGGACGCATCTTCTAGTACATCGAAAAGTATGACATGACACACCATATCAATGGCTTTCGAAAAATCTAGTTGTACCATCGCTGCTCTTCCTAAATCAGCATTCTAGAATACTCCTCGCCATATGTATATTTCTAAATATACTTCTACCTTTGATTCCGCAGGTCTGATGTCATCCTACTAAATGCTCAATTACACTTTGCATCCTACTAACCAAGACTTTTATAAAAAAAATTCTGTAAACCACATTTGTTAAAGTTATTGGCCTATATCATTTCACTATTTTACGCTGTGTTTCATCAGTAGACTTCGGAATCAGCACCGTGTGTGCTCGCGGAAAAGAAGGCGGTAAGCGCCCTCTTCGAAAAGCCTCAACAAATACTTGTTGCAGAATTAAGGCACAATGTGGCTTAAATGCCTTATAAAAGACAGCTGTGAAGCCGTCTGGACTGGGAGACTTCCCGGGTTTCCAATCATTTATAGCTTGCTACACTTCTTTTTCGGTAACATTTCTTTCTAATAAATCCGTTTGTTCACTTTCCCGTTGTGGTACTTCCGGTAAAAAGTCCTGCCGAAAGTTCGAATTGCACGGTTTGCGCAAAGCGATGAGCTTTCTGTAGTAGTCTACAACCGCTAGTTTGATTGCATTTTGGTCCCTAGCTACAGCGCCCGCATACTCTATTTTACCCATTTCATTACTACGCGCGGAAGTCTTCTTGTCCGAGAGGGCACGGTGTTTGGAACCTCTCCTACAAGAAGTTTCTCAGATCTAGCCTGAACCGTTCTTCCTTTGTATTTTTTGTGTTCTATAGCTTCAAATGTTGTCTTTGTCTTCCTTATTTCGTTTATGAAATACCCAGGACTACCCGTTTCTTCAAGTATTAAACTGTCTAGATGGGATCGAAAGCATCTTTCTTCCCTACGCATCTGAAACTTTATTTGGCATCCTCTTTCTAATGCTTTGATTTTAATGCATTGTTTGAAGCTTTCCCATTCTTCGAACTTATCCTGCTCCCTTTGAGCAACCAAGTATTTGATTTTACTCTTCAGGAGTTCAATAAATTCCTTATCATTTAACAGCTTTTTATTAAACTTTCAAACTTCTTATTCAACTTTCTTTCTAGTCTTGTTCCCTCTCTCGAACGTGACCAAACTGTGATCAGTATACGATATTTGTTTTACCATGTAGTTTCTGCAGCTGGATGCTAGGTCACGTAAGCTCGGTCAAGCCAAGCATGAGTGCTACTTTGGAAATGAGTGAAGTGCCGGCGTTTCCCACCGACAGCTGTAAAAATCGCATCGACTACAGCAAGATTGCGAATTACATCCCTTAAGTACACTGCACAGGCATCACTTACTCGTGTTACAGTAGAACGGTCATCGGCTTCAAACACACAATTGAAGTCCCCCAGCAGTATTGTTTCTTTCTCACTGTGTAACATAGGACAGATATCTTGAGAGAACTGCAAACGTTCCTTTGACAACGTAAGTGCATAAACACATACCACACGGAAAACCACACCTAGCAAACTTGAAATCACACATCACAGAGGTGTCCACTTTTTCTACCGTACAACCGATCCAGTTCTTCAGGAGGAGGTAACATTTTGCGGAGGAGCCAACAGCGTGACTTATGCACACGTGAACCGCGTACACATCTAAGTACCCATCTGAACCGCGAACACATCTAAGCCCAGATCAAGCGTCAGACTCTTTAGATGATACTGCCTGCGTCTAACGCCTAATCCTCGGACGTTAAGAGTGCCCACATGAATGGGTTTATCAGGCGCCGCCATTTCCATTTTTAAATAACGCCGGGAGCCTAGCGCATACTGGTGACGCCGACAAGAGGTATTCTTCACTCGTCAGAACAGCTGCCGCGAGTTAGCGACGCTGTTCGGGTGCGGGGAACGTACTTCCCCTTCTTGCCAGATGCCTTCTTCCATTAGCAGTAAAGCGGTCACTGCTCGCGTTCGCTATTCACGGCATCATCTTCACGGCGTCTCTTCACAAGTGCTGGGTCCACATCCATTTTGCTGAAGAGCCTTGATTGATTGATTTGATTGATTGACTGACTGATTGATTGATTGATTGATTGAAACTTTATTTTTGTCCTGCGAAGACGCAGGGGCAATCCGCACTTGGATACCGTTCAGGGTAGATGGCATGAATAACCGCAGGGTTGGGATACGCTTTGGCTTGCAATAGTCTTAGGGTGACTGCCTGCGCGCATAGAGAAATGCTCAGAGCGTAACCAACCACTATACATAGCCTTCATAGATTACGAGAAGGCGTTTGATTCAGCAGAAATATCAGCCGTCATGCAGACACTGCGGAATCAGGGCGTAGATGAAGTATATATAAACATTCTGGAAGAAATCTACAGGGGATCAACTGCTACCATAGTGCTTCATAAAGAAAGCAACAGAATACCAATGAAGAAGTGTGTAAGGCAGGGGGACACAGTCTCCCCAATGCTATTTACCGCATGCTTACAGAAGGTTTTCAGAAGCCTAGAATGGGAACAGTTAGGGATAAGAGTTAATGGAGAATACCTTAGTAACTTGCGCCTCGCCGATGACATTGCATTGCTGAGTAAATCAGGGGACGAATTGCAACTCATGATTACGGAGTTAGACAAGGAGAGCAGAAAGGTGGGTCTTAAAATTAATCTGCAGAAAACGAAAGTAATGTACAACAACCTCGGAAAGGAGCAGCGCTTCGAGATAGGTAATAGTGCACTTGAAGTTGTAAAAGACTATGTCTACTTAGGGCAGGTAATAACCGCAGAGCCTAACCACGAGATTGAAATAACTAGAAGAATAAGAATGGGGTGGAGCACATTCGGCAAGCACTCTCAAATTATGACAGGTAGATTGCCACTATCCCTCAAGAGGAAGGTATATAACAGCTGTATCTTGACGGTACTTAGCTACGGAGCAGAAACCTGGAGACTTACAAAGAGGGTTCAGCTTAAATTGAGGACGACGCAGCGAGCAATGGAAAGAAAAATGGTAGGTGTAACCTTAAGAGACAAGAAGAGAGCAGATTGGATTAGGGGACAAACGGGGGTTAAGGATATCATAGTTGAAATCCAGAAGAGGAAATGGACATGGGCCGGGCACATAGCGCGTAGACAGGATAACCGCTGGTCATTAAGGGTAACTAACTGGATTCCCAGAGAAGGGAAGCGGGTTAGGGGGAGACAGAAGGTTAGGTGGGCAGATGATATTAAGAAGTTTGCGGGTATAAATTGGCAGCAGCAAGCACAGGACCGGGTTAACTGGCGGAACATGGGAGAGGCCTTTGTCTTGCAGTGGACGTAGTCAGGCTGATGATGATGATGATGATGACTCCCTGCGCAAGGCAGGGTGTGGGAGAGGGAATACCCTTCTTGACAGATAGAAGTGCTTTGTTATTTCGTTGAACGTAAGTAAGGGTTCCCAGTGAGGTAGAGGGCCTGCGGAGGCGCTTTCATCTCCTCCAAAGTTGCCCTCTTTGCTCTGATCCGTGTATTTTCTCTGTTCAGGTGCGTCCGTTGACGTAGTGCCTCCCACCTTTGCTTTATCGCTGTCCTTGACTGATGCGCGTCGATGGGCTGCCGCAGACGCAATGACGAATGCGTCTCCGAGAATCCATCTGAAGGCACATCGGCCGCAGGTTTAGCGCATTCCTTTTAAATGCGAAGCATTTCTTAGCGAACTTCGGCGACTTTGAGCGTATCTATCTATCTATCTATCTATCTATCTATCTATCTATCTATCTATCTATCTATCTATCTATCTATCTATCTATCTATCTATCTATCTATCTATCTATCTATCTATCTATCTATCTATCTATCTATCTATCTATCTATCTATCTATCTATCTATCTATCTATCTATCTATCTATCTATCTATCTATCTATCTATCTATCTACCTATCTATCTATCTATCTATCTATCTATCTATCTATCTATCTATCTATCTATCTATCTATCTATCTATCTATCTATCTATCTATCTATCTATCTACGACCTTTAGCTCTCCTGGCCGTTTGGATAACGAGCATGACTATATGACGAGCATATTTGACTAGTCAAATCATGAAAATCATGACAAGTATGTCATAAATGACATGATTTACATTTCATGGTCTTGCCGCTCTTGCGGTGGTTTCAACATGTTGCAGAACATGTTGCAAAACTGATATGGTATGACATGATTGCATGGCGAACACAAACGACGAACCGTAACATGAAAATGAGGACATGCGTGTCATGTAACAACATCAGTACATGCTACGCTCATAATGCGCTCGTGGCCGTTTCGCTAGCGTCACATATACCAAATTCGGTATTATTTGACGCGAACGGACGACATAGGTAAATGACATAATCCAAACATTATAATCACGACATGCGCGTCATGTAAAAAATGACTACATGTCACACTCATGATGCGCTCGCGGCCGTTTCGCTAGCTTCACATATGCCCAATTTGGTAATACGTGACATCAATGGATCACGAAGGTATGTGAGTGGTACAAAGATGAAAATCATGAGATGCCTGTCATGTAAAAACATGACTACATGCCACAGTCAAGGCACCAATACACTTCGACGTGACCCAACGCGCACGCTTGCCGGCGTTCGTTTTGTCGCGTCACGGCGGCGTTGCCATGCCAGGCACCGGTCTTGCCATATACTCTCAGGAGCGCGCTGCGTTGCTTTGACGCATGCGCGTTTCAGCGCGTCCTGCGTCCCTCCGTCTCAAAAAGAGGCAGACGCAGTGCTGTATAGGTAACGCATTGGCGACAAATGCAGCATGTCATATTTCGCGCCGGTTGCTGTCGCGCCGCGCCGACGGACGCTGTTCGCGCCGGTCGTGCTTGGCGTCAGACTACAGAGTGCTCGTGTTTTTCTAACGTAGCGTCGCTGTGCCCAGCGCGCGCGCGCGTCAACGTTACGTTGAAGTATATTGGACCCTTCGTGATGCTCTCGAGGCCGTTGCGCTAGCTCCACATACAACCACGGCCGGACTCGACTCCTTCTCCGGCGCTCCCCTTAAGGAGCGTGCGGAAGGAGCGTCGAGTCCGGCCGTGATACAACAAATTCGGCGTTACGTGACGTCGATGGATGACGAAGGCATATGACTGGTGCAAACATGATAATCATGAGATGCGTGTCATCTAGGAGCATGACAACATACCACGCTTATAGCGTGCTCGCGGCCGTTTCTCTAGCTCCACATATACTAAATTCGGTATCCCGTGACGTGAATAAATTACGAAGGTAAACGACACATCCACGCAAGATAAACATGACACGGAAGTGATGTACAGCATCATTTACCTCCACCTCGTAACGTAGTGCTGATTTTAAAGTGACATATTGCCACATAAATAAGCAGCGCCAAGAGAACAACGAAGAACACGCGCAGCGGAAGAAGAAGACGAGGTTCTCTTCCGATCAGTTTGCCAGTGTTCTGGTACAATTAAAGTGAGTTTCCTGGATTCGACTGCTGCTGTTTCTGCATTGTGACACTGGTGGAGACGCTGGGTACATGTTCGGGACGCCTGACAACAGCCCCGCATCTGGTCAAGAAAGACTTCCGCGCATCGACACCCCCGTTCACCGCAGCAGTCGGCGCCTGTTAGGCCTCAGCCCGGAGTTTGGTCCATTGCCGGAAAGCGTGACTGTGCCAGAAAGCATGATGGAGCCTGGAAGCACTGGCCCCAATATGTCCAGCCCCAGCACGACACAGGTGACTGTTTTGAACCCTCGACTTCCGGTTGACTTCCACGGAAACGCATATGAAGATGCACATGACTGGCTCGAGGAATTCGGGCACACAGCGAATGTTAACGGTTGGAACACCACACAGAAATTGGGCTACGTTTATTTTCCGCTTCAAGACGGAGCCCGAACATGGTTCACGAATCGCGTGTGGTCGTCTTGGGACGAGTTCCGGCAGAAGTTTCTCGACACGTTCGCGAGCACTGAAAGACAAGAAATTGCACAGCGTCTCCTCGAGTCACGGATTCAGAAACCAAATGAATCCGTTACGATGTTTGTTGAGGACATGGCGCGGCTATTTCGTCGAGCAGATCCTAATATGCCCGAAGCCAAAAAGGTTAGCCACCTCATGCGGGGCATTAAGGAGCAGCTGTTCGCTGGCCTCGTACGAAACCCGCCTACAAGTGTGGATGAATTCTCCAAAGAGGCGACATCTATCGAACGCGCACTGCATCTACGTTATCGCCAGTATGACCGCCCAACCCACAGTGCACCGATCAGCGTGGCAGCCACTACCACAGCAACAACACCCGACGAAGGTTCTTTGCGCCAACTAATACGAGAAATCGTACAAGAAGAGGTCAAGAAACTCGTCGCCAAACCGAACGACTGCGCGATCGCCTCAGTAACGGAAGTTGTACGCCAGGAGATCAGGCAAGCGCTCTCGCTTCCTGAGCCGAACACGAGCACTCCCAGGGCAAGCTATGCAGACGTAGCCCGCCGACAGCCAGCGAACGTGCCGACACCACATCAGTACCACCAGCAACATCCACCGACAACGCCTTGTTACTACAGAGAAACTTCGATGCCGAGGCGGCCACCACTTCGCAAAACAGACATCTGGCGTACCCCTGATCATAGGCCCCTGTGCTTTCACTGTGGGGAAGCAGGCCACATCGTTCGGTATTGCCCGTATCGCGCCGCAGGGTACCAAGGGTTTCCTTCTACGGTTCCTCGGCGCCATTTCAACGGAACACCTGACGTCGACACGAATGTCATGACCCCGCGGGATGTTCCTCCTGGGTTTCGGTCACGCTCACCCTCTCCTGGGCGTTATTCTCCATCTTCTAGACGGAGCACCACTGACATGCCAAGAGGGAGATCTCCTAGTCCACGCCGGGGAAACTAAAAGCAGCGACCTCGGGGGGGAAGGTTGCGAATCGTCGAAGTGCTGAAAATCCCCCATTACTGCCGAGCGAAGAGAGACACATTTTCAATGAATCGACGAAGGATGGGGTTGTTACTGCCGAAGCTGCAATTACGATTGACGGACATGACGTCATGGCATTGGTCGACACTGGCGCGGACTTCTCAATAATGAGTGAGAGTCTGGCAGACACGCTCAGGAAGGTTAGAATGGAATGGACAGGACCGCAGATTAGAGGAGCTGGAGGGCAGCTACTCACACCTACCGGAAAGTGCACCGCAAGAATGAAGATAGGGGATGCATCCTTCGTCGCAACTTTTGTTATCCTTTCTGAGTGTTGCAAACAGGCAATCTTGGGGATGGATTTCTTGTGGGAATATGGTGCCATCATAAATATTCCGGACGGTGTACTGACCTTTTCAGCGGATCAAAGCGCAGCGCTACACCGAAAATCCCTACGAGTCATTGACGATGTGACCGTACCTCCGTTATCGTGCCGCCTTGTTTCAGTAACGTGCAGCGAGCAGAATACTGGAGAAGGAATCGCTGAACAAGTATTGACGCTCCTACTCTCTCGTGGTGTTGCAATTGCCAGAAGTATCGTCAATGTTGTGTGCGGTGAAGCAGAGGTTCTGTTGACGAATTTTACCAACGAGCGACGACACATTACACAAGGCACTACAGTTGCCTACTTCGACGAGATCACCGAAATCCGCGAGTGCTGTGTAGTACAACAGGACGAGCCGCAAGCTACGTCAGCCCCACCACCTATTGACGTAAGCTCGGATTTGTCACCAGCGCAGAGACAGCGTCTATTAGATCTTCTGCACCAGTTCAAAGACTGTTTTTCATCGACCTCGAGGGTCAGTCAAACGCCACTGACGAAACATCGGATAATAACGGAGGAGACGGCAAGGCCAATACGACAGAATCCATACCGCGTAGCACCGAAAGAGCGTGAAGCAATCCAAGAACAAGTGAAGAAAATGCTCGATGGTGACGTCATCCAGCCGTCAAGAAGTCCTTGGGCGTCGCCGGTAGTGCTGGTTAAAAAGAAAGACGGAAGCTTGCGATTTTGTATCGACTACCGCAAGCTGAACCGTGTGACAAAGAAAGACGTATACCCAATTACCGCGCATCGATGATTCACTCGAGAGGCTGAGGTATGCACGCTACTTTTCGTCAATGGACCTCAAAAGTGGGTATTGGCAAATTGAGGTCGACGAGCGAGATAGAGAAAAAACGGCTTTTGTAACGCCTGACGGGCTTTATGAATTTAAAGTCTTGCCATTTGGATTGTGCTCAGCCCCCGCAACATTTCAGAGACTGATGGATACCGTTCTGTCAGGCCTTAAGTGGCAGACATGTCTGGTCTATCTGGACGACGTCATTGTTTTTTCAAAAACATTTGAGGAACACCTGAGCAGGCTGCTATCGGTATTCAGGGCAATAAGATCTGCCGGCCTGACACTGAAACCCGAGAAGTGTCACTTCGGTTTCAAGGAGCTTCAATTTTTAGGTCATGTGGTGAGCCATGAAGGTGTTCGACCTGATCCCGATAAGATTGCGGCCGTCAGAAAATTTCCGGTACCAAAAGACAAGAAAGCAGTCAGGCGTTTCCTTGGCCTATGCGCATACAACCGAAGGTTTATTGACAATTTCTCCCACATAGCCTCGCCGTTAACACGACTCACAAGAGAAGACGTTTCGTTCACATGGGGCGACGATCAACAGGTGGCATTTGACGATCTCCGACAACGCCTGCAGACTCCCCCTGTGCTTGCTCACTTTGATGAGGATGCTCCTACCATGGTCCATACAGATGCCAGCAACGTGGGTTTAGGCGCTGTACTCGTCCAGTGGCAAGACTCAGCCGAGCGTGTGATCGCATATGCTAGTAGGACGCTTTCCCGCGCCGAGTCCAACTACTCTACAACGGAAAAAGAGTGTCTTGCTGTCGTATGGGCGGTTATGAAGTTTCGTCCGTACCTCTATGGTCGTTCCTTCCACGTAGTCAGCGACCATCATTCCCTCTGCTGGCTGACCAACTTGAAAGACCCGTCTGGTCGGCTCGCACGGTGGAGCTTACGCCTTCAAAAGTTTGATATGACGGTCGGGTATAAGTCCGGACGGCAGCACGCCGACGCCGATTGCTTATCAAGGTCACCGATAAAGCGCGATAATGACACAGATGATGAGAGCATGGCGTTTGTAGGAGTCATTGACACCACTACGATTTCGTGCAAGCAGAAAGAAGACAGTGAGTTGCTTCCTCTTATTGAATTTTTGAATGGCCGGACAACAACCGTCCCTAGAAGATTTGCAAGGAGCCTGCCGTCATTCTGCTTACGTAGTGGTGTTCTCTATAAGAAGACCTTTTCCCCCAGAGGAAGCACCCACCTACTTGTCGTTCTGACGTCACTTCGTGAGGAGATACTTTGTGCTTGCCACGATGAGCCAACGTCTGGTCATCTCGGATACACACGCACATTGGCAAGAATCCAACAGAAATACTACTGGCCAAGACTTCCAGCTATTGTGAAGCATTACGTGCGCACGTGCCTCGATTGCCAACGACGAAAATCGCCACCGTTAAAACCAGCTGGACTATTACAACCAATTCAAGTGCCCACGGTACCTTTTGCCCAAATTGGAATGGATCTCCTTGGACCATATCCGACTTCCCATGCTGGCAACAAGTGGGTAATAGTCGCCACTGATTATCTTACGCGCTATGCAGAAACAAAGGCTTTGTCAAGTGGCACCGCCGTTGAAACCGCACGATTCTTCGTAGAAAATATCGTCCTGAGGCACGGTGCTCCAACAATCATAATAACGGATCGACGTGCCGCTTTCACGGCCGCGCTCCTGAAGACAGTGCTTGAGCTCAGTGGAACAGCCCATCGGAAAACCACTTCCTATCATCCACAAACCAACGGCTTAACAGAACGCCTCAACAAGACTCTTGCGGACATGTTGAGTATGTACGTGGACGTGGATCACAAGAACTGGGACGACATTCTACCGTACATCACGTTCGCCTATAATACAGCGCAGCAAGAAACTACACGAAGAACGCCGTTCAGTCTCCTTCATGGCCGTGAAGTGACGACGATGCTTGACGCCATGTTACTGCACGACTGCAATGACATCGATTTGGACGCTGCATCTTTTACCCAACGAGCAGAAGAAGCGAGGCAGCTTGCGCGCGTCCGAATCACCCAGCAGCAAAATTATGACGCCCAACGTTATAATCTGCGACACCGACATGTCGTCTATCGGGCCGGCGACAAAGTCTGGGTATGGAGTCCTATCCGCTGCCGGGGACTGTCCGAAAAATTGCTGAAGAAGTATTTTGGCCCCTACAGAGTTTTACAACGCCTGAGCGACGTTAATTACGTGGTCGTTCCGGACAACCCCTCGACAACTCGCCAGCAAAAACCAGAAATCGTGCACGTTGTGCGAATGAAGCCCTACTTTTCGGACTGATTTACACCATGCATCTACTCCACCGTCTTTTGTAGAAGAGCATCGGGACGCTGCTCTCTGGAGGGGGGGGGGCAAATGACACATTAAGTAAGCAGCTCCAAGAGAACAACGAAGAACACGCGCAGCGGGAGAAGAAGACGAGGTTCTCTTCCGATCAGTTTGCCAGTGTTCTGGTACAATTAAAGTGAGTTTCCTGGATTCGACTGCTGCTGTTTCTGCATTGTGACAATATCAACCTTTCTCGTTCATGCTTCACATATCATCGATTCCGACCGTACGTAGGATCTGCCTTTTTTTTTTTTGCTGACTGGTGCTGTTTTAAACCTTGACTTCCAACTTTGGTACTTTGGGCGTGGCACTGCTAAAGGCGAAACTATTCTGCATTTCTACAATGCGTCTGCGCATCATTGCCGAATATACACTGCAAAACGTTCACGTTCGCAGCGACAAAGATGCCGTTTCCAGTCTCTTATATATAGCTTCGCGTCAAGGCAATCAAAACGGAACGACGTCTTACAGCGAAACGCAGTTCATCCGCCTATGACCAAAGAAATATGAAATCATTATATATGCTCCCCTTTGTGCAATGCTAGTGGCGCGCCCATGAACAATAATTCAGTTGACTAACTCTTTCTCAAGGAACTCGCAGGACATTCTGGCAACCTTAAGCAGCTTCTATAATCCTAAAAAAAACAAACAAAATATAATAAAACTAACAAATTACAAAAGTAAACCATTCCCGTCAACATAACTGGAACTGCTTTAGAGGGAATGCCTCTGACGTCTCGAGTTCAGCGGCATTCCAAATCTCCAACCTCGGCCGCGTATAGAACATATTGAATGCGGTGAACCTTGACCCCCAACTTGGTCGCCGAGCATTCAATCTCGCTGTGCATGTGCTCGCGCTGCAACAGACTCGCGCATACGCATGTAGCACCGCGGACTGCACTATAGGAAGGCCTGTGCGCAGTCAAGGGCGCGGCTCTTTTTGTAGCAAATTGTATACCTATATGACACGTCGGAGGTGCATCATGTAATGTTATTTCTCTTTTTTTTTCCCGCGCGAGTTGTACATGTATCTGCGAATGGGTCGACGGGTGGAGGAGTACGACCGGTCTGACGTGGAGTGACGTGCGTTCGTATGATGAGACGAGACGAGCCGCGGAATAGAATAGGTTGAAGCGAGAAAGCGCCCGGGGGGGGGGGGGGGAGTATACGAACTTGAATGCACATACGCGTGTGTGTGCAGTTATACGCGCTGGATGTTATACGTCTACTGCCACGGCCAAGGCGCACATCGTCCGACCTCTGACGGGTCACGACGCGGGGAGTACAGACTCTCGGGCGTATGCACGTGGACCTATACGAAGGCGCGCCACCCGCTAGGCCACGTCAGAAATGCACAATCCGGAACAAGCGATGCGTTCACGCCGAACGCTGTTGCATTATAAGTGCAAACTTCCGGTTAGGTCGTGATCTGCGGCACACAGCTGATGTCGGCGACAAAATCGCGCAGGTGGTCTTCGGAAGAACAAGAAAGAAAAAAGGAAAAATAGAGCGCAATTATTGTTGACAGAATTCATACATACATACGAGTTATTAACAGTACATTGTTTGGGTAATTTACGTAGGCGTAAACAAACCAGTGTGCTTTAGCTGTCCAACACTTTACTCGAAAAGTTCTGTTTAACAGCCAAGCTGCATTTATGGTATGTCTGTTGTCCACGGGTAAAAAGATTTCTGGCACAGCAATATAACAAACACGACTACTCACATTTGGTCCGCTAAAAATAAAGTCGCCCCCCCCCCCAAAAAAATAGAGAGAGAGAGGTTGCGTTGCTCGGTAAATAAAAAGAGGAGAGCACCCAACACTAGGCTCGTTGATAGTTATAGCGCGAGAACAAAACGACGACACAGAGACAAGAAAGACAAGAAGGTCGTTTTGTTCTCGCGCTATAACTATCATCATGCCATACCAACTAGCCCAAGCTGCCACACTACTAGGCTCGTGTGTGCTTTTCTTGGCTTCTATGGAAAGTCGTCGACTAAAACATACAAAAATCAAACAATGCACGTACTGCAAAAATAAAATCATTCAGCCCGAATTCGGAGCCTGAAAACGCACTGAAGCATACTATTAAGAATTTTCTTACTTAGCCAACATCACTAGCTAAAACCGACAAACGCGGGCTTAAAATAGCCGCCAGTTAGCCAGCATTTGCAGAATCACATAACTAGCAGACGCTAGATATAATTTGTCCAAAACTAGCCGACATAAGTCATTCATCACATTCCCAACACTAACTAGCATGTTATGCTTGGTTGCAATGGTGGCTGTACTGTCCTGATTTTGTTTTGCGCAGTCTATGTGACGTGCTTACTTGTTGCGGCCAAAGTTAGGTTTTTTCATGTTGTTGAAGTTGTCAGTATCGACAGCCCCTTGAAGATCAAAGTGCATGCTGACAACGCGAAGGAAGTGCCAGAGTCGGGTTCAAGGCAGCGTTTATTGCACCAGACGGTCTGCTCCGGGCTTCGCCCGATTCTCTCTCTCTCTCTTCCGTCTTCCAACCGTGCATTCCCACGCAGTTGAAAAACATAGCCGGTCGCTCTGTCATAGAAATTGCTATAACATGAAAATGAAATATGTCTTCATAAAAGTAGTGTTCCTTGTGTTGTGATATATGAGAGCTTGTACAATTTCTATTGGTGTTTTGCAGCTATAGCACCATATCACGTGCACGGAGACAGCCACGTTGACGCCTGGTGGCATGTCTCCAGCGCGATCACTACCACCCATGATCATGAATAAACCGTTGTGGTATCTGAAGTTTAAGGTGTTGATGGTTCGCATTCTTCACCGCCCCGTATCCCTTGGGCTTTTTTCCTCTACGGCCACGAAGAATCCGCCTTTCACTTCATCCGACATCGCTCAATCGTGATATGCACGAAAAAAGGAAAGGGCAATGCAGGCGCGCACGTGATGACCACACACATGCTGTCATTTCTGCATAATATTTACACACATAACTTTACAAATCGCACATGCGCTACACAGCACAACACCCAGCAGCGCAGCTACACCATAGAGTTTCCTAAAATTAACTAGAGGGGACTCTGTCGCTGCGATTGTTCAGTGACCATGGGAATGATGGGTAGTACACACATTTGCCTAGTCTTCATACTTGCGGGCGGCGAATCGTACTTGCGGCTTCGTTTATTGCTGCTTTTGGGTTTTGTTTTGAAAGAAAGATTCAACCCTTTTGAACTCCGTGACCCGAATCGGAAAGGTGTGTCTAAAAGAATAAGGTGATAAAGCGCAACCGCTGAACATTTGCCGATTTTTGTTTCGTGAGATAACATCTCCAAGCCACACGAACACACACGGAAATCAAAGCAGGCAAGAAGTACGAAGATTAGACAAATGTGTGTGCTACCCATCATTTCCATGCTCACTGAAGCACCATGCGTTGCGGCTCCCATAGCCGCTAGCGCCAGAGTTCCCTCTAGTGTATATTAGGAAATTCTATGAGCTACACTATGCTGATGCACCGTAGAACCAGTCGCACAGCTGACGCAGGGAGCGCGAAAAAAAAAATGGCCCCGTATCTGCATGTTACACTGCTAGTGTCGTCGAAAGACGATAGTCTAACGTCTGGAAAGAGTGAAAAAAAAAACACGTTTATTTGATGTTCTGCGCAAAAAAATCGGTGAATGGTATACTGGAGGCGCTGCGTTAGAGTGCCTCGAGCGTGCAGCGGAGGCGAACGAGCGCATAAAATCCCGTCACACGTGAGACGTGAGCGCCATCTGCCAGTTATCTTGGAAAACAAAGCGCGCCCGTCTCGGAGGTGGTAAGGTGTGGAACGCAAGGCGACGAGTAGGTGCCACCACCGTGTCGTCTTAGCAAAGCATTGAAAACACTTCCCTTTTCGTGCAAGCGTTGCCTGTTCAGCGCAACGTGATAAACACTACGGTCCTTATAATTACTTATCTATGCCTCTTCTAGTAAGAGACA
The DNA here is from genome assembly GCF_043290135.1 of Rhipicephalus microplus. Lineage (NCBI taxonomy): Eukaryota > Metazoa > Arthropoda > Arachnida > Ixodida > Ixodidae > Rhipicephalus > Rhipicephalus microplus. The sequence goes on from NC_134701.1 coordinate 160,125,739, forward strand.
CACATACAGAATATTGACGTGTTGTGGTGCCTCAGATATGCGCAGTAATTTCTTTTCAATTGACAATCGCACAAGTATAAACGCTGTACCTTGAGCCATATTGGTGGGTGCTGCGGATGGGATCGGCCGTTGGGAGTGTCGTTTGGCCACTTTGGGGCTGTTTAAGGTACCGCCATCATGGACACAGAGACGAACGTACAGACAGACAGACCAAAACTTTCGCGTAGTAGGTCCCCAATAATTTTGAAAAAGCGTACGAAACCATGGCGTGGTCGAGTTGTGTGTCGTTCACCACCCGTTGCTATAGCATGCCGTCAGAGTGCGTTGTGCTGAAGCATCCAATCCGCGTGCAGGCGCGTTTGCAAGTTCTGTATCTGCTAGGATCTTAATATGCACTCCCTGGATACTTTCCACACCGCCCTGGGGCTCTTGCACAGTGCAGGACATTGACACAGCATGTGCTCCAAAGTGCAACCTGGGTTACCCAGTCCGGCTCTATGTCATCCATACATTTAAAGCATTTAAGAACAGAAGCGTATGCCTCAGTCTGCAGTAACACAAGTAAAGCGATAGACTGAGCACTCTTTAGTGTTGAATTCAGGAGGGGTAAAGTTCCGCCATACCAGTTCATACTGCTTTCTAATACACCCTTTTCAAAGTTGCAAAGTTAGCTTTCCTGCTACGCAGTTCGAACAAGTAATGGTGGCTTGCCATTTAGTGCAAATAACCTGTTAAAGTGCGGTTGGCTTACGTAACGACGTAAAATGTTGAATCGGCTCTTTTGATATAAACACTCAAAATAGACAAGCCGCAGCACGTTCAACTAGGACTGCGTCTCCACTTCAAGAATGATGGGTGCCGCCATTACTTGTTCAAATATGCAGTGCACAGAAGCGCACTGATGAATTATGATATGGGTCCATTTCATGAAAGGTTAGGAGGAGATCTCGGTGGTACCTGTGTCTTTTCAGTCTCGTAGGTGTTCTCTAAATGTGGAATGTTAGACCTCGCGCCCGAGAGAGTTCTAACTCGTTGGCATCAATGTTGGTTCTGAGAACGTGTTGGCCAACGTGTACCGAAAACGAGAGAATTTGTTTTTTGTTTGTCAAATTGGCAGCAGCGAGAGATCGAGCGGTTTCCGGCATACGGAACCCGTGATGAAGGTTGTGCGTAAGTATTTGTGTGTAAATAGCTGTGCGCCTCTTGAATTGCGAATGCTACCGCAACCTTTTCAGCACGATCTGCGTAAGCATGTGATGAAGCCATTGACGACAAACAGTCGCCTTTAAGTGCGGTGACTACTGATATAAAGTTATTTGGGTGCGTGTTAAAGAACCCCAGGTGGTCGAAATTTGCGGAGCCCTCCACTACTGCGTCTCTCATAATCATATGGTGGCTTTGGGGCGTTAAGCCCCACATATCAATCAATCAAACCAACTGATATGGAGAGATCCGAGTAATCGTACTGCGCTGCGTCTACGAAGGCCGCTGTGTTCTCCCTAGCGGCTGCGGTATTGAGTAGGGCTCGCTCCCGTGCCTGCCTTCTCCCCATGTTATGTACGGGATGCCTTTTTTGGGGGGTATCGGGAATACCGTGAATTTATCGCAGAACTCCTCGCACTGTTGGCACTGTATTTTTCCTGTGGAAGGGGGGGGGGAGAGTAGGAACGGGACAATTGAGCCCGTAGTGTACCATTAATCGTCGTCCAGCCTCTGTGAAAGACAGCCTTGCAAGTTTGGGTAATTTTTGCGCTTGCACAATTTAGTTGAAGGTGTTTTGTATACCTAGCACATTGAGCCTTAGCGGGCATGTGTTTCCTAGTAACCCGAGGACTTGTTCAAGACATCAGCGAATGTTTACGTCGAGATGGTTCTATAGCCCCCTGTCTGTTACAGATGGGCGATGGCTACGTTCACGCGCCAAAGTCGCCCTATTGTATATTGCATTTCGCAGATTCATGGCCTCCAGGGTATGCGTGGTGCACGCGGCTATTCGTGTAAGCATAATACTTTCCATACCTTTATATTTTTGAAGGCGATAGTTATTCTTGGGGACCTTCGACGCAAAAACTTTGATCTGTGTGGCTGTCCGTCTGTCTGTACATTTGTCTGTTTGTCCTTTCCGAACGGCACCGGGTACTTGAAACGGTCGACCCCATCCGCAGCACCCACAAATGTTGCTCAAGACTCAGCGTTCACACTTGTGCAATCTTCAATTAAAAAGCAATTATTGCGCATGTCTGGGGCACCATAACAATATGTATATATTCTGCTTATGCGTCTTTTACTAATAAATGCATACACAAGTAATTCTAAGGACCGTAGCGTTTATCGCGCTGCCCTTACCATGCAACGCTTGTACGAAAAGGCGAGTGTTTCCAACGCTTTGCTAAAACGAGATGGTGGTAGCACCTACCCATCGCCTTGCGTTGTACACCTTATCACCTCTGAGACGGGCGCGCACACATCTCAAAGCCACGCGCTTCGTTTTACAACAGAACTGCCAGATGGCGCTCAAGTGTCACGTGTGACATGACTTGATGCGCTCGAGGCACTCTAACGCAGCGCCTCCAGAATACCATTCACTGATTTTCTTGCGCAGAACAGCAAACAAATGTTTGTTCACTCGTTCACTCTCTCCACACGCAATCTTTGGACGACATTTGGAGAATAACATGCAGATGCAGGGCCTTTTTTCTCTCCACTATTCTCTTGCTCCCGTTTCCCATGTAGGGTAGCAAACCAGGTGCAATTTGATTCACCTTCCTGCCTTTTCTTTGCTTTTCTCTCTCCCCGTTCTTAGGTGTTTAATATAGTTCTGCCACGATCATGATTGATTATAGTCTATTGTTGATTTTTTTTGTTTTGTGTCGCGCAGTAGCGTAACTTTACCCGAGCGTTTTCTGCGTATAATGTAGCCGTGTCATCGGACACGGGACAAGCCTCGCCCTAATGTGCTTCGCCCCTCAAAATAGTTCTTCGATAACCATTCACTGATTGATGGCTGAGGCGCTGAACGATTAATCGTTAATCAATTAAGAAAATTGGTCAATCATATCTATTAACATCATCTATTTATGAAAAGCTCCCTATCGATGCGAGTTTCTGGGTGGCTCGCGTCCGTGTTGGTTTTGTCGTCTACAGACTGGTCAGGGAGACTAGTCGAGGAGAAGCGAAACACAAGGGTGGCAGCGCTTGCCCTGACCTAGTATGAAGGCGATGTTGCAGTATGACGTAGGGCACCACGAGAAGCACGATATGGCGGAGAAATAAGCTCAGAGTCGTCAAGAGCACCAGCGTGAATGCACATTGTGAAAGCGACAGCGTGCGTAAACGCAGAAGGCAACCAAAGACCCTGAGAGTGAGGATAGCGTTGTGGTCTTTAGTCGCTCACACCGGAGGCCCGAGCTGGAAGGAGTCTACAACATAAACGCGGATACGGCGTCGCGGGTAATCTGTCCCTATGTGCATGTTGCGGCTCCACCATTTTGTGTGTAAGTATCCTTTAGGGCCCCCTCTCGTCCAAAACGACGCCGTGCATCGATATGCCCTGGTGTCCGTGGTGTGCAAGGTGTCTCACGTTGGGATTACTATGACAATCACGAAGTACCATATATGGAAAGCAGGTATGTACAGTGGTGTACACATACCATTCCATATCAGCCACAAGTCTCAAATTCACTTCAGCTACCGGGCCAAAATTGGGAATTTGAGTCTTCCAAACGGCGAGTACATTGCCGAAGTTGGAAGGAAGGGGTGGGGTGGTTTGATTAAAGTGTCAGATAACACTACCATTTCAAAGAAGACCTTTCCTACATTGCATGTTACGGTTATTTATGAACGAGATTTCACATCAGGATCCAAGAAAATAATCTATATTAATCTCCATGAATATTCCACGGCATCCATGCACTATAGTCAGGATCCCAACACTGTGGCATAGTTTTTTTTCTTTCTTGCTGTTATGTTTCAGTGAAATGACCATATGGGATGGTTCACGAAAAAAAATCTGAAGTCCAGTCGCGTCTGTGGACCTTAGCCGAACAAAGCGTTGTTGCTAACAATAAGGAAGAAAAAATGCTAGCATCATTTAGAAATGTCGCAAAAGTTTGAAAGAGGAAAGGAAGTAATGACCATGATAGGAGCACGAAAAAATTTATTATCCGTGCCAAATTTATTTTTAATGATATTGTTACCACATGTGTAATTTAGGTATGTGCACCTGTGTAGCGGGGAACATGATGGTAGCAGAAGAGGAGGACGTTCAGTTGGTGGCAAAAGCTCGCTGCTGCCCGTTCACTGCGGTATACCGTCGAGTCGACCGTTACGTCTGCTTCGAATAAACCCCTCGTAGACGTAACAGAGTGGTGGAGGTGCTGGGTACGACACATCGACGTACCACGGAGCTACAGCTGTTCGGAGTTCGCCGGAGCCGTCGTCTTGACGGTCTGCCGCCGACAACAGTCGTCATGACCCAGAGCGAAGGTCAGGAATCAACCGCCTCGACTTCGCGCCAATCTACACTGGCTACACCAAGGCATCACTACATGGAACCCCGCCCGTTCGCGGGAATGGCAGGAGAAGATGTGGACGCGTGGCTAACGCACTACAAAAGGGTGAGCCAGTACAACCACTGGAACTCTATCGATCAGCTGGAAAACGTCACGCTGTTTCTCACGGACACTGCTCTGATGTGGTATGAAAACCATGAAGAGTCCTTGACAACATGGGCTATTTTTGCTCAAGAACTCAAGAAGTGTTTTGGTGACTCCGACTCAAGAAAGAAAAGCGCGGAGCGGACTCTTGCCGGAAGAGTTCAGACTCCTGGAGAAACCTGCACTGCCTATATAGAGGACGTTCTTAAGCTTTGCAAGATTATAAACCCGCAGATGTCTGAAGAAGACAGGGTCGGACACCTATTGAAAGGCATAGCGGAAGACGTTTACAATTTTCTGATAGGCAGGGATGACCTCACCTCTGCCTCCGACGTCCAACATCACTGCCACACGTTTGAAAAATTGAAGACTCGTCGCATCGCCCCGAAATTTGGTAGGCTGGCAAATGTGACAACGGTTGCCAGCGTCGACGTGAGCCCGCCCACCGACCTTGCCGCTACTATTCGGGCAATTGTGCGTGAAGAGCTGCAACGACAAGGTAGTAGTGTTGACGAAACCATTCCTCATCCACCTACCAATCCACCCTACTACACGGCGGCACCATCAGCTTCTTTGCCACCATCGGTATGTGTGGCAGACATCAGCGAAACTGGAAATCCGCGGCCACGTCGTGACTCATTCGTGGCCGACCAGCGATATGGCCAACGCCTTCGGCACGGCCCCGCCACACAGAGGTGGGCAGCCCCCGCTCAACAAGCTCGTCACCGACCCTTCACAGCTGAGCGGTCCCAGCATTGGTTCGGTGAGCGTCCTCTACCAGTCTGTTACAACTGTGGCTTCGAAGGACACATTGCCAGGTATTGCAATTACCAACAGCCGCCAAGGTATGACCGATCACCGAGATTTAACCGTTCTGGCGTTACCCGAGCACCGACATTCCCGGGAAGCGGGTCTTACGAGATCCCAGGACCGCTACGAAACCAATCTCCGGCCTCTTACCGCAGTGTGACACCACCACCTGCCCCTCGTGCCAACCGATCACCGTCTCCTAGGCGCCGCCACTCCTCGCCTCTTACGGAAAACTAGCCGGCGCGGCCGTTGGAGGTGAGGTCGCCGGACAGTCTTCGATTTCAACAGATATACCTCCGTTAGCTTCCATGTTTAGAAATAAGGTTCGAGTTCTTATCGATGGTGTACCAACGATGGCGTTGGTGGACACAGGTGCAAGCGTGTCAGTGATGAGTTTAGTTTTCACCCGCCTTCTTGGACGAAAGGTTATGTTTCATTGGGACCGTCCTGATACGTTTCGTGGAGTGAGCGGAGAGGTGTTACAACCTGTTGGTGTCTGCACTGTGACTGTTAGCTTGGCGTGCCAGAACTTTGTCGCAGAGTTTGCTGTTCTCCCTCATACTACGCATGACGTCATTATGGGACTCGATTTCTTGAAGCTATGTGGTGCTACTGTCGATTACCGCACAGGACAAATTACAGTAGATTCTGATATCCCAGTTTCGTTTATGAAAAACTCGCCCTCTCAAGAAAGTGCTCTTTGCGTGTCTGTGGACACAACTGTGCCACCGTTGTCTGCAAAATGCGTCCCTGTTGTCTGTTCACCTGCAAGCGAGAAAACATTTGACGCAACTGTGGAGCCCGTGCATCTCAGTTGCATAAAGAAGACAGTTTTAATACCGTACTGTACACTATCGGTTGCGCAAGGGCACACTGCTTTGTGGGTGATTAACTGCTCTAGTGAACCTACAGTGCTGCCGAAGGATCTGAAAGTTGCAGAGATTCGTGAACACCAAGTATTCTCGCTTGCCACCCTCGCAGAAAGCAATGATTCCCCGGATAACACCCGTTGCAATAATCTGCACGCCAGGGACACCACCATTATGGCTATGATTGATAAGTCACTCAGCACCAAGGAACGTAACGAACTGGCGAGTATTCTGCACAAACATGCCGGTATTTTTGATTTCGCTCAGCATGATTCACCGTCATTCCCTGCTTCTCGTATAAAGCACCGAATCGACACGACATCTCACAGACCTCTCCGACAGAAACCATATCGTGTATCGCCGTCAGAACGCGCAGTGATCAATGAACAGGTTTGCGAGATGCTCAAGCAAAATGTAATTCAGGAATCATGTAGTCCGTGGGCCGCCCCAGTAATTCTAGTGAAGAAGAAGGATGGAACATGGCGATTTTGTGTTGACTACCGCCGTCTCAACGCCATCACTAAAAAAGACGCATACCCACTCCCACGGATTGATGATGCTATCGACTGTCTATCATCAGCCTCTTACTTTTCGTCTGTGGATCTGAGGTCAGGTTACTGGCAGATTCCAATGCACGAGGAAGACAAGGAGAAAACGGCATTCGTTACAACAGATGGACTATTTGAATTCAATGTGATGCCATTCGGACTCTGCAACGCGCCCGCAACTTTTGAGCGATTTATGGACAACATTCTGCGTGGATTGAAGTGGGAAGTGTGTATGTGTTACTTGGACGACGTTGTAATTTTTGGGCGCACCTTTTGTGAGCACAACACACGCCTTGGCCTCGTACTGGACTGCCTAAGCAAAGCACGCGTGGTGCTCAACTCAAAGAAATGTCGTTTTGGAGAGCGCCAAGCACTCGTCCTTGGACACTTAGTAAACAAAGAAGGCATACGACCGGATCCCGCCAAGACGGCCGCAGTGGAGGCATTTAAGCAGCCAAACTCGGTGAAAGAACTGCGCAGCTTTTTGGGGCTTTGTTCTTACTTTCAACGATTCATTCCTGGCTTTGCCGATATTGCATACCCGCTCACGTGTCTGCTTCAGAAAGGTGCGCAGTTTGACTGGACCCCGGAATGCGAGTCTGCTTTTTCGGAGTTGAAGTTTCTTTTGACGTCCCATCCGATTCTTCAACACTTCAATCCTCTCGCTCCCACTGAGATTCACACAGACGCCAGCGGTATTGGTGTAGGTGCTGTCCTGGTTCAACGCTTGGATAATCAAGAACACGTCGTAGCGTATGCAAGTCGCTCGCTCAGCAAGTCCGAGCGTAACTACACTGTCACAGAGCAAGAATGTCTCGCAGTAGTCTTCGCAGTGCAGCGCTTCCGGTCCTACCTGTACGGACGCCCCTTTACCGTCGTGACAGACCATCATTCTCTCTGCTGGTTGGTTAATCTGCGTGACCCATCTGGTCGGCTGGCGCGCTGGGCACTTCGTCTACAAGAATATGACTTCACGGTTTCGTATAAAAGCGGCCGACGTCACGCTGACGCAGATTGTCTTTCGCGACTACCGCTTCCAACGATGGAATGTGACGCGGACACCTTCGATACCTACATTGCATCACTCGACCAACCATTTCCTGATAACAAGACCTTTAAGGATGAGCAACAAAGGGGCAGCACCATACAACAGCTTCTTGCTACCAAACCAAAATCATCGCCTACGCGCTTCTGCATCCGAGACGGGCTAGTTTACAAAAAGAACTACACCAACACCGGCTCGCGATATCTTCTGGTGGTTCCGAAGAGTCTTCGCGTTTATGTCTTGCAGGCTATGCATGATGACCCAACATCCGGTCATCTAGGCACAGCAAAAACTCTTTGCCGTCTTCAAGAAAGATTCTACTGGCCCAAAATGCGCCACACGACGGAACAATACGTGTCTAGCTGCAACGAGTGTCAACGTCATAAGCGCCCAACAAGTGCTCCTTTAGGGCGATTACATCCGGTGCCGCCCCCTAGAACTCCATTCGAGCAAGTTGGGATTGACCTCCTTGGACCCTTTCCCCGGTCTTCTAATGGAAATCGCTGGATAGTCGTTTGCACCGACCATTTAACACGGTACTGCGAGACCGCTGCCATACCATCGGCAACTGCAACTGATGTGTCTTCCTTCATGCTACGTTTTGTCATTCTTCGACATGGGCCTCCCAAAATCGTAATCAGTGACCGTGGCCGACAATTCACAGCAGACGTGATGGAAGAGATGCTTCGTGTCTGTGCTTCAAGGTTTCGGCACTCTATGCCATACCATCCCCAAACGAACGGTCTAACTGAACGAACGAACAGAACTCTCTCGAACATGCTGTCTATGTATGTTGCATCCGATCACAAGGACTGGGACAGCATTCTACCTTTTATCACATATGCATTCAACACCGCTCAGCATGAAACTACCGGCTACAATCCTTTCTTTCTTCTATATGCTCGACCACCTCGTCATACCCTGAATACAATCTTCCCGTGTTTGAACCATCATGATCCCTGCATATCCGAGATCATCTGTCGGGCAGAAGAAGCTAGACGCCTTGCTTATTTGCGCACTCTTGCTTCGCAAGACCGCTCGAAGGCACATTTTGACCGCCGACGCCGACACGTGATGTACAATCGCGGCGACCTAATGTTGCTCTGGACACCAACTAGAAAACGCGGTTTGAGCGAGAAACTGCTAGCGCACTATGTGGGACCTTATCTTGTTGTAGACCGTATCAGTGATTTAGTTTACCGCATAGCGCGTCTCCATTCAAACGGCCGACGGTCTGCAAAAACTGAACTTGTCCATGTTGCACGTTTGAAGCGCTTTATTCCTAGAAAGACTTTTTGACTCGCCCAGTGGGCCTCGTCTGCGCGGAGGGAAATGTTACCACATGTGTAATTTAGGTATGTGCACCTGTGTAGCGGGGAACATGATGGTAGCAAAAGAGGAGGACGTTCAGTTGGTGGCAAAAGCTCGCTGCTGCCCGTTCACTGCGGTATACCGTCGAGTCGACCGTTACGTCTGCTTTGAATAAACCCCTCGTAGACGTAACAATATGTTCCCATAGGCACTCTTCTTAGACATGAATCGCAATTTCATTCATGCTTCACGAAGTTTTGAAAGAAATATGTTGCGCCCAGCCGCGGTGGTCTAGTGGCTAAGGTACTGGGCTGCTGACCCGCAGGTAGCGCGATCGAATCCCGCCTGCGGCGGCTGCATTTCCGATGGAGGCGGGAATGTTGCAGAAATATGGTACGAAGACTCGTGTGCGGGCCGCAGGCCGCGCATTTGAGAACGGCTAGTGCCGGCGGTTGCTGTATGATGACTAATATTGGCTTGTGTCGGCCAACTGACGGGCGTGGCCCGACAGCAATGGGCAATATAGGCTCCATAGTTGCCATGGGCAGTCACGAGAATGAGCAGGCCCGACTTTGTCACAATTGTACTCCTGTACCACGCACCACGTGCGGCATCCTAACGGTACACTGCGACGCTGCAAATTTTAGGCTTGAGAAATTTCCCCGTGTTACATTGCCGTACGTAACATACGATTCGGCCACCCCGTTCATTTATTAAGTATTTCGCTGCTACAACCATCTTTGCTTTTGAATGCGCAGCATTTCTTAGCGAACTTCGGCGACTTCGAGCGTATCTATATATATCAATCTATCTATCTAGCCGCCTACGACTTTTAGCTCTCCTTGCCGTTTCAATAATGATATAGAACCAAAATCTGTATGGCATAACATGAATATATGGCAAGCATAAGTGACTAGTTTCAACATGAAAATAATATGTAAGTCATGAATGTCATGATTTACATTTCATGCTTTTGCTGCTCTTTCGATGGTTTCGTTCAGATTACATATCGCAAAACTGGTATGGTATGACATGACTGCATTGCGAACACAAGCGACAGATCCTAACATCAAAATCAGGACATGCGTGTCATGCAACAACATGACTACGTGCCACACTCATGATGCGCTCACGGCCGTTTCGCTACCTTGACATATACCAAATTTGATATTACGAGACGTGAATGGATAACGAAGGTATGTGACTGGTTGATTGATATGTGGAGTTTAACGTCCAGAAACCACCATAGGATTGTGAGAGACGCTGTAGGGAAGGGCTCCGGAAATTTTAACCAGCTGGGGTTCTTTACGTGCACCCAAATCTGAGCACACTGGCCTACAGCATTTCCACCTCCATTGAAAATGCAGCCGCTGCAGCCGGAATTCGATCCCGCGATCTGCGGGTGATATGTGACTGGTTCAAACATGATAATCATGAGATGCGTGTCATGCAACAACATGACTACGTGCCACACTCATGATGCGCTCACGGCCGTTTCACGTGCTTCCCATATACGAAATTTGGTAATACGGGACGTGAATGAATGATGAAGGGTATGTGACTGGTTCAAACACGATAATCATGAGATGTGTGTAATGTAACATGATTATATACAAAACTCATGATGCACTCCCGGCCGTTTCGCTAGCTTCACATGTACCAAATTGCGCATTACGTGTTGCGAACGGACGGCATCGCTAAATGGCACATCCAAACAAGATAATCATGACATGCGTGTCATGTAGCAACATGAATGCATGCCACAGTCATGATGCGCTCGCCGCTGTTTCGCTAGCTTCACATATACCAAATTTGGTTTTACAAGATGTGAATGGAAGACGAAGGTACGTGACTTGTGCAAACATGATAATCGTGAGATGCTTGTCATGTAATAACACGTCAGCATACCACGCTCGCTACGTAGTGGTGGGTCTTTCGCTAGCTCCACATATACCGAATTTGGTATTGCATGACGCGAATGCAAGATGAAGGTAAATGACACGTCCAAACATGATAATCGTAATATGAGTATTATGTGAAACATGACTACAAGCTACGCTCATAGCGTGCTCACGGTCATTTCGATAGCTCCACATATACCAAATTTGGTATCAGCTGACGTGAATAGATAACGAAGATAATTTTCACGTTGAAACATGATAATGACATGAAAGTCGTGTGCGCCACAGTTTACCTCCGCCTCGTAACGTTGTGCTGATTTTGAAGCGACATATGAACCTTCATGATTCATGCTTCGCATATCATCGATTCCCACTGCACGTGGGATCTGCCGACTTTTTTCGGGTGAACTTGCCCGCTTCCTTGAAAAGTTCCTGTTAGTCATATATTTGTTACTATTCCAGGCACCCTAGCTATATTCAAGTTGTTTGGTTAAAGAGTGAAATGCAAATATAACCTCTGTTTTTTGCAGGCCTTCGCATATGTAGGTCTTGAGTGGAAAGATGTCTGAGCAGGCAGCGGAACTCAGCATTGTCAGATCGGGCACGGAGGTTTGTCAAGGTGACTCACGCTGTGTGCAACTTAAGGACTTCGTTTATGGATGAATAGTGCTAACGTTCGTCTCGTCACAGGCCCAATCGCTTTGGCGACTCGCCCAAGTATCCTTTTAGCGGGACGGCTCAGTGCTCTCCCATAGTTGAGTACGAAGTACTCGTAATCGTTAAACATTTTTTCTAAACACAGGTGTCACAGACGTTGCACCGTGCAGAAAAGGCTTAATGTACCTTATTCCCAAGGGACGGCTTTCAGCTCTCCCATAGTAGAGTACCGAGTACTCTCAATCGTTAACCACTTCTTGTAAACACACTGCTCTCCCATGGTTGAGCACGTAGTACTCGCAATAGTTCAATACTTAATATGAACACTGTATAGTGAATAATATTTTCTGAACTCACGGTTGGTGCGAAGAAACCTTGCTGTTGCTTAAATCTCACTACAGAGAACATTTCAGAAAAAATAATGAACATATATTCACCGACTAAAGGGTGGTTGTTTATATTGGAAAGTTGGAGCACGTGACAATATACGTCATACCAGTCTGTCATAAATAAAAAAAAAGTACAAAATAATTTGATGAGTGAATTAACAAATTTTAACGTCAGCATAGTATGTGACGTCAGTCCAGAATTTCCTGTAACAAGTAAGTGACGAACTTTCAGTGAAGCCACATCGCGGTCATATCCTATCGTCAAAGTTGGCAAGTCATCTAAATTTAGCCAGCAGGTGATCTGCCGTATCGTTGCGCGTGGTACTTGGTGTTTATGTGTTACTGTAGGACTATGTGCAAGGACACTGCAATATTAACCTTTTATTTTATTTGTGAAACAGAAATTCTTTGACGCGCCTTATTCTAATAGAGTGACCTTTTTGGCCAAAGGGGACAGACTGCCATTTGGTTTTCTATTAAAAAAAAATGGCAGATCCCACGTACAGTGGGAATCGATGATATGCGATGCACGAATGAGAAACGTTGATATGTCAATTTAAAATCAGCACAACGTTACGGGGTGCAGGTAAATGATGCCACACATGACTTCCGTGTCATTATTATCAAGTACGAATGTGTCGTTTACCTTCGTCATCTATTCACGTCACGTCATACTAAATTTAGTACATGTCAAGCTAGCGAAACGGCCGTGAGCACGCTATGAGCGTGGTACGTTGTCATGTTTTACATGACACGCATGTCAGGATTATCATGTTTGCACCAGTCACCTTCATCATCCATTCACGCACTGTAATACCTAGTTTGGTATATGTTACTTTAGCGAAACGGCTGCGAGTGCATCATGAGCGTGGCATGTAATCATGTTGTTACATGACACGCCAGTGATATATTTTGTCATAATTGACGTCACGTAACACAAAACTTGGTATATGTGGAGCTAGCAAAATGGCCCAATAAAAAATTGGCAGCATATCCATGGAATGAATGATGGAGAGTGGGGCGAAGCATTCGTCCGTCCATTCATTCTTGCTTCCGTCCGTCCATGCGTCCGTCTGTGTGACCGTCCATGCATCCATCCGCCCGTCCGTGCATGCGTCTGTTCGTGCGTCCGTCCCTGCGTTTCTCCATGCATCCGCCCCTGCGTCCGTTCATGCGTCCATCTATGCATCTGTCTGTGTGTCCGTTCGTCCATCTATTCAACACTCCAAGTACCACCATCTCGCATCTTTTCATCATATATTCCCCACATAGAAACACCGCCATCCAGCGGACATTCCAAAGACTAAATGAGAGGTGGCACACGCACACTTTCTTACGGCTTGCGCTTCGGGTCTACTTGCCACCTTTAACCACCTCGAGTTCATGGTATATACTATATTTCACTGTATTCATGGCACTGCGGCCCAACGCTCGCTAAACCTTTCTAAAACCAAGGATGTTACGCCCAGCGAGTATAACGTAGCAACCTTTTCCTGTCAGATAGTGCTCAATGTACATGCCAATGACTGCTAATGGGAAATGAGAGACAGGAGAATTCGGCTTTTACTTTCTTACGGCTTGCGCTTCGTATCTACTTCCCACCTTTAACCATCTTGAGTTCATTCATGGTATATACTAGTTCATTGTATTCATGGCACTGCGGCTCAACGTTCACTAAACCTTTCTAAAACTAAGGAGGTTACACCCAGCGAGTATAACGTAGCAACCAGTTCTTGTTAGATAGTGCTCAATGTACATGCCAATGGCTGCTAATGGGGAATGAGAGACAGGAGCATTCGGCTTTTAGATAACGCGCACGCCGCGAACTTTTTATTATTCAACAAAGCACAGGAGAAATCTCCCACCGGCACCACCTTGCAGGTCAAAATGTAACACTTGTTACACACTACGACTACGACAACGAGGGACGAACGGGTGCCGCTTTAAGGAGCTTCGCCCCTAATACTCCCATGTAGCGTTGACGCGCACGCACGCTGGGCAAAGCGGCGCCACGTTAGCAAAACGCGAGCACTCTATAGTCTGATGCCAGGCGCGACCAGCGTCCGTTGGCACGGCCCGACGGTAACCAGCGCGAAATGCGACATCCTACATTTCGCGCGAATGTGTTAGCCAGGCAACACTTCTCCCTCTTTCGTGAAGGAGGTATGCCGGACGTGCGGAAACGCGCATGCGTCAAATCAACGCAGTGCGGCGCGCGCCTGCGAGTATATATATACCAGGACCTGCGCCTGGCGCCGAAACGCTGGCCTGACGCGACAAAATGAACGCCGGCGAGCACTCGCACCGCGTCACGTCAAAATGTATATGCACCTTGACTGTGGCATGTAGTCATGTGCGTACATGACACGCATCTCATGATTATAATGTTTGCACCAGTCACATGCCTTCGTCGTCCATCCATTGGCGTCACGTAATACAAATTTGGCATATGTGAAGCTAGCGAAATGGCCGTGAGCGCATCATCAGTGTGTCATGTAACCATGTTGTTACATGACAAACATGTCGCGATTATCATGTTTGTATGTGTCATTTATCTATGTCGTCCGTTCGCGTCGCGTAATACCGAGTTTGGTACATGTGAAGCTAGTGAAATGGCCGCGAGCGCATCATGAGCGTAGCATATAGTCATCTTGTAACATGACACGCATTTCTTGTTTATCTTGTTTGTTTCAGTATCATTTCTTCGTGATCCATTCACGTCCCGTAATACCAAATTCGGTATAACTGAAGCTAGCGAGACGGCCACCAGCGCATCATGAGCGTACATGTATTCATGTTGTTACATGACACGCACCTCATGTTTATCATGTTTGCACCAGTATCATGCCTTCATCATCCATTGACGTCCCGTAATACCTGATTTGGTATAAGTGAAGCTAGTGAAACGGTCGCCAGCGCATCATGAGCCTGGCATGTAGTCATGTTGTTACACGACACGCATCTCATGATTATGATGTTTTCACCAGTCGCATACCTTCATCATCCGTTCACGCACTGTAATACCAAGTTTGGTATATGTGACTCTAGCGAAACGGTGCGAGCGCATCATGAGCGTGGCATGTAATCATGTTGTTACATGACACGCATGTCATGATTTTTATGTCAGGGTCTGTCGTTTCTGTTCGCCATGCAATCATGCCATACCATACCAGTATT